>NW_027208226.1:175000-195000 GCF_964237555.1 Oryctolagus cuniculus | reverse complement strand
ACCCCGAGGGAACGCTCCCCAGGGGCGACCACGCGGGCCGAGGGGGAAGAGAGGGCTGGGCCCAGCCCAACACACGTGCCGACCGCCGCCCGACGACGGCCAGTCGCAGCCCGGGGTGGCGAGCAGGGGAAGCTGAGAGCTGCCCGCTCGCGCCACAGCCCCGGGGACGCGCAGGACGGACCACGCGCGCCCCCGCCAAGCCCCGGCCGAC
Organism: Oryctolagus cuniculus; assembly: GCF_964237555.1. Taxonomy (NCBI): domain Eukaryota; kingdom Metazoa; phylum Chordata; class Mammalia; order Lagomorpha; family Leporidae; genus Oryctolagus; species Oryctolagus cuniculus. The sequence continues at coordinate 194,789 of NW_027208226.1, read as the reverse complement.
AAGGCAACACACGGAGAGTGACGCGGAAGGCACGCGCGCACACGGGCACGCGCGCCGGTCCCCAACACGAAGAAAGAGCGACGGACCGCCAGCCCGGCCCGGCGGGACCCTCCCCCGACACGGAGGGGGGAGGCGCGGGCCGCGGCCATTAGGGCCGAAAGAGCAGCGCCCCGGTCCCCACCGCGGGGACCGGCAGACCCACCAGCACGCCTCCGCTTCCCCCCAACAGAAGGGGCAAACGGGGCGCACGGGTGGGGTACGCCACCCAACGCACTCAGCACAGGAGGGACGGCGGCCGGGGGATAACGGTACCCCGTCAGAAGGCACGCCCCTCTCTCGGATCGCTAGAGAAGGCGTTCCTCACCGAAGGTGGGCCACACCCCACCCCAACTGCCCCCCCCCGCCGGGCCGGCAGGAGGCAAGCCGAGGGAGCACCACCCGAGAGACCGATCAATCGGGCGAGGGGGTCTGCGGTATAGGGAAGAAACGGCACCTCGAGCATCCGCGGCCAGGGCAAGGGCAGGCTGGGCGCATTACCAATCCCATTCGCCACAGCCCTCCCGGCCCCCGCACTCGTCCGGCCAGACCGGACCACACCGCGACTGCTCGACACACCTGGCACACACCACCCCACGGGGGCAGGGTGGCAAGCGCGCAGGCATGCGCCCACCAAGCCGATACCCCACACACACGTGGGGACGACGGCACGACACCGGCAGCCTCCCTCCAAGCGAGGCGAAGCACACACGTGTCTCCTTCTCTTACCGCCTCGACCCCCCCAAGACTCCCAAGGGGCACAGGCAGCAGCCAGAGGCAGCCGCAGCAGCGACACCCGGGAGAGGGCGCTGGGGGGACAGGAGCAACACCACCACTCGGCTTCAGGCACCTGAGGCACAACCTGGACCACTCCAGGGGCACCGCACAGGCTCGCGCGGAGGCAAGGCTCCGCAGCCACAGAGCCCACGACAGGGCGACGGCGAGGGATGCCCGCCACGTCAGAGGACCCCGACCCCCCCCGCGCGCAAAAGCACGGGGACAGCAGAGGCCGGGCCGGTTTCCGCACCCCTGCCACCCACACACCACCCGCAGGTGGGGAAGGCAGAACGAGGGGCCCGCAGGCCAGAACGAGAGGCTCAGCAGCATTCACCATGAACGGCTGTCCCTCATCTGGAGCGGCTTAGGTCCGGCCCAGGAGAGCGCCACAGCACCACATCGGTCACAGTCAGGTCTAGGCTTTAACACGTGGAGCGAGGGCGGGGGGACACGACCCGGCGAGGACAGCCACCAGAGGGGCCCGCTGCAGCCTCACCAGCCCCCGCCTCTCACTGCAGGCGGTAGACAACCCCAGCGGAGAACGCCTGACACGCACACGTGGCATGAAGCCACCCCTCATCGAGGGCCTTTCAAGTCAGAGGGTTGTCACAACCACCACGCGATCGGCTCACCAGCGGCAGAGAGCGCACGCGGGTAGAGGACCCGACGCCCGCCTCACCCCACCGCCCTCGGGCACCATAGGCCGGAGGTGGCATCACCGTCGCGGGACAACCGGAACGCACGCACACAAGCCACCGCGCGAGCCCAAGCAGGTGGCTCTCAGAAAGGAGCACGGTCGAGCACCAGCCCACTGGAAGCCCACTTTGTCCCCGTGTCCCCAACGCACGTCCGGAGTCCCCTCCCTGGCGACAGTCACCAGAGAACAGCGTGTCAGCACCTACCTGCAGGTCCAAAACCACAACTCCAAGTATAAAAATGTCCACGCGAGAGGACACAGGGCTGATGCACTGGACACAGCCACCTCTGAGCTTGGGGACCCGGTCACTTGTCCCCAAAATGCCACCCATCTCTGTTAGAGGACACTCCTCTGGCCACCTGGTCGACCTGGGGTGGGGGAGGGGACTAGGGACATGAGCAGGCCACCACCCCACACGAGGCAGGCAGCCCCATCCAGGCGAACTCACACACGGGCTGCAGCGGACCGGCCTCTGGCCCTCAGAAGGCAACCCAGGGGCCGGCGCCGTGGCTCAATAGGCTAATCCTCCGCCTTGCGGCGCCGGCACACCAGGTTCTAGTCCCGGTCGGGATGCCGGATTCTGTCCCGGTTGCCCCTCTTCCAGGCCAGCTCTCTGCTGTGGCCAGGGAGTGCAGTGGAGGATGGCCCAAGTGCTTGGGCCCTGCACCCCACGGGAGACCAGGAGAAGCACCTGGTTCCTGCCATCGGATCAGCGCGGTGTGTCGGCCGCAGCACACTGGCCGTGGCGGCCATTGGAGGGTGAACCAACGGCAACGGAAGACCTTTCTCTCTGTCTCTCTCACTGTCCACTCTGCCTGTCAAAAAAAAAAAAAAAAAAAAAAAAAAAAGGCAACCCAGGACCTTCGATCGCTCCCTGAAGGGGGATTTTGGAAAGGGAAAAAAAAAAAAAAAAAAAAAAAAATCCAGACCTTCCTTAGTGGCAAGTAGCAAATAATTAGGGTTAGGCCCAAGTGCAGAAGGACTTCGAAGAAAGAAAAGGAAAAACAAAGCCCCAAGCCTGTATGGCCAAGGCACCCTTCCCTCTGCCACCCACAGATCGACATCCCCGGTCGGTCCCCGTAGGTGGTGGCGGTGGTGGCAGCAGCACTACCAGTACGTAGTGTGACAGGGTGTGCTGGTCGACCCGCCAACAGTAGCGCCACCCCAGTCTAGCCACGTTCAGGCGCGAGGCGACGCCCGCCTCCCTCCACAGCCTTTGCCTGCTCACTTGCCATCCTCCAGGCCCAATCTCTGACCAATACATCAGGCCCCCAGGTCCCAGCAGGGCAGGGACAGTCCTTCCTGCAGCTTAGGGACTTCGTCACACTCTGTCTCGGGCTCCTCGGCCACTTGTCATCCCTTGTCGGCTCCGGAGCCTGCGACAGCCATATCAAGGCAGCCACCAGGTGGAGTCCGACAACCGACACCGAGGAACCAAGGGACAGCCAGCTGGATGCATCCAGGCGGCAGGGGGACGACATCGTAGCTCAGAACGTGTTTCTCGGCTGCCCGGGGGCAGAGAGTGTGTGGAGGGGGTCGGGGGCAGGTGTCTGCACAACCACAAAGGCTGTGGGGCATAGGTGCCCACACAGCCGAGGGTTGGGACTCAGCAGACTCTGGGAATCTCAGAGCATGAAGTGCCTCCCAAAGACGGGTCTGGCCTCGCCTGGCTCCGGGGAGTCAGCCTGTCAGACCCCCAGGGCTGTCCTGGCCACGAGGAGCATCTTCTCGTGGCTCATGGGGTGTGTGTGGGGAGGGAGAGGGGGGCATCGGGAAGGAGGCTCATCCTCTGGCAGCACACCATCTGTGACAGAGGCCATCCATGGGCTTCACTATTGCCTGGGCACGTGGGGATGCACTCCACAGATCACTATTTACACAGAAGTTTAAAAAAATGGGGGGGGGGGGAGGGGAGTGTAGTGTGTCATATTCTTATTTTTTGTATCTATGAACTACATAGAACCTCTTCTCTTTGCATTGATATCACATTCACATAAGAATTGACTTCTTAAAAAGTCCACTTGGCCACCCAAAGGTGAAGGAAAGGAAAGGAAAGGAAAGGAAAGGAAAGGAAAGGAAAGGAAAGGAAAGGAAAGGAAAGGAAAGGAAAGGAAGAAGAAAAGACGAGAGAGCAGCAGAGAGAATTAAAAAGAGGGGAAAACATTGAAAGAACACTAGGGAGAGAGAAACAGAAAGAGTGAAAGTAAAAAAAAAAAAAAAGTTGGAGAAAGAAGAAAAAAAAGGAGGACCGAACAGAAAGACAAAAACTGAGAGAAAGAAAACGTAAAAGATGGGGGAAAGAAGGAATGGAAGTTTAGAAAGAAAACCGTGAGGACGTGAGGACACGGCAAAGAGAGGAAACACATGAGGGAAGGTAGGAGACAAAAAATGAAACCAAAATAAGGAAGAGAGGAGAAAGCATGAAGATTTAAAAAGACGAGAGAGAGAGAGAGCAAGTGGGGAGAAAAAATAAGAAAGGACAAAGAATATCAAGTCAAGGGGGGAGTGAGAAATAAAGTCGGAAGAAAGAGAAAGAAGCTAGAAGGAGGCGGACAGACACACGGACGAGCGGGAAACAGCACGAGAGCAAGAGACAACAGGGAATAAACTGAGAAAGAGAACATAAAAGAAAGGAAAAAGAACGAGAGGAAGGAAGGAAGGAAGGAAGGAAGGAAGGAAGGAAGGAAGGAAGGAAGGAAGGAAAGAAAGAAAGAAAGAAAGAAAGAAAGAAAGAAAGAAAGAAAGAAAGAAAGAAAGAAAGAAAGAAAGAGAAAGAAAGACGCGAACGGTAACCCACAGGGGACTCAGATCACCCAGGGTGGCGCCCAAGGACCCGAGAGCCCATCCCCAGTCACGGCCCGCTCCCCGCACCCGGCCAGCTTCCCACCCCTCTCGCGGCAGCTGCGGCGGCGGCGGCAGCGCCCCAGCCCAGAGAAAAATGCCCCCCCCGCCCCCACAGCAGAAAGCTCGCCTGTGCTCCACACCGCGCATGTGCTAAACAGGCCCCCAACCACTGCGCAGCCTCCACCCCGAAGTCTCGCGATACTCAGGACGCTCTATTTAGACGCCAGCGCCATTTTGGCTTTCACCGGCCACCGTGCCCGATCTGATACTGTGGTCGCTAGGTGGCGCGCGAGGATCGCCGTAGAGAGATTTGGGTCTCTCGGCGGGGGTGGGTGGGGAGGAAGGGGGAGATGAAGGGCAGGGCAGAGGAGGCTGAGGGAGGAAGGTGAATGAGGAATGACACTGGGTCCCAGGCCCGTGGGTCAGCTCCAGATTCCCCCACACTCACACACGCGCACACACACACACACACACACACACCCTTGGGCCATATTTCTCCAGGCCTGGCTCTCCAGAAATCTCAGCCAATGATGAGAGGGAGGGCTTCCAGGGAGCTGGGAGCTGGGCCAGACAGGAACACAGGCACACACTCACAGTCACACTCACACACTCACTTTCTTCAATGCAATCACTGTCTCCAGCCGGGACGGCCCTCCCTAGGTAGTACTGTTATAAAGGATGGCCCAGTATCTCCTCGCTGTGTGTCTCCTTCCACCACCAGGAGTTGGAAGGAAATGTGAAGGGTCACCACTGGAAGACCGGGAGGCAGGGTGGAAGCACAACAAACCTGCCCAGCTTTGTATGCTTCTTGGAGAGATACATTGATTTATGCCATTTTTTTCTTTTTCATGTGAAATGCAGTGACATAAAGAGAAGGATAGAGAGAGAGGGGAGAGAGGAGAGGTAGGAGAGGTGGGGGGAGAGAGAGAGAGAGGGAGGGAGGGAGGGAGGGAGGGAGGGAGGGAGATATCTTCACTTCCCAAATGCCCACAGCAGCTGAGGCTGGGCTAGGCCAAAGCCAGCAGCCAGGAGCTCCATCTGGGCCACCCTTATGGGTGACAAGGACACAATTACTTGGCCCATCTCCCGCTGACGTTGTCTTTAACATGTTGTGCTACAATGCTGCCTAGCTCCCACTAGCTAACTTTAAATTTCTGTCTTTTTTTTTTTTTTTTTTTTTTTGACAGGCAAAGTTAGACAGTGAGAGAGAGACAGAGAGAAAGGTCTTCCTTCCGTTGGTTCACCCCCCCTCCCCATGGCCGCTATGGCCGGAGCACTGCACCGATCTGAAGCCAGGAGCCAGATGCTTCCTCCTGGTCTCCATTATGTGTGCAGGGCCCAAGGGCTTGGGCCATCCTCCACTGCACTCCCTATCCACAGCAGAGAGCTGGCCTGGAAGAGGAGCAACTGGGACAGAATCCAGTGCCCCAACCAGGACTAGGACCCGGTGTGCCGGCGCCGCAGGCAGAGGATTAGCCTAGTGAGCCACTGTGCCCACCGGCCTCTATTTGTCTTTCTTCTAAGATCTTAGGGGAGCCACTGAGCTCTTTTGGGGACAGAAAGGAGGTGGAATGGCAGTGGGTCAGAGATGTGAAAGAAGGGGAGAACAGACAGTCTCCCAGAGAGAGCAAGCAGAGAGAGGGAGAGGGAGAGGGAGAGGGAGAGAGAGAGAGAGAGGAGAGAGAGAGAGAGAGAGAGAGAGAGAGAGAGAGAGAGCACACTTTACTCTGCTCCCCATCAGCAGGCAGGGGTCAGAGAAGGAAGAGAGCAGACTGGGTCTCTGGGAAACAGGACAGGAGCCTGGCCTGCCTTCCCCTTCCCAGCACATGAGCAGAAATGGCTGCACAGTGAGCAGCGTCTGGGCACACAGGATCCAGCTCAGCCCACAAGAAGCTTCTGCTCCCTCCGGTGAGGCACAGAAAGAGGCAGGGGAGAGCCAGTCACCGCATCCCGGGAGATACCGCAGCACAACTCACCCTCCCATTCCAAGAGGGGTTTTGCTCCTGAGAAGTTCTCATCCACTCTCCTCTCTGCCTGGGAAGGCACTGCCCCTAAAATGGCCTTCCAAGTGTTCCAGACAAACAACACACCCAGTCAGACCTGTGTGTACGTGTATGCATGTGTGTGGAAATGGAGAGAGCCCTTCAGAGCTACGTGTGTGTGTGTGTGTGTGTGTGTCCCAATGACATACCAAAATAAACCAGTGCACCATACACACATTTTTTTTTTTTTTTTGACAGGCAGAGTGGACAGAGAGAGAGACAGAGAGAGAAAGGTCTTCCTTTTGCCGTTGGTTCACCCTCCAATGGCCGCCGCTGCAGCCGGCGCACCGCGCTGATCCTGGCAGGAGCCAGGAGCCAGGTGCTTTTCCTGGTCTCCCATGGGGTGCAGGGCCCAAGCACCTGGGCCATCCTCCACTGCACTCCCTGGCCATAGCAGAGAGCTGGCCTGGAAGAGGGGCAACCGGGACAGAATCCGGCGCCCCAACCGGGACTAGAACCCGGTGTGCCGGCGCCGCAAGGTGGAGGATTAGCCTATTGAGCCACGGCGCCGGCTACCATACACACATTTTGACTGCAGCTTGACCACCCTGGAACACCAGGGCAGGGAGGGATGTCAGGTCTCTGGAACCCACCTGGGGGAAGAAGTCTTCTGGCTCCCAAGGCTCACTCCCCTGGGACTGGGATTGGGGGGGGGGGATGAGGAGCAACAGACAGAAGTAGATCACAGAGAAACATTGCTCCTCAGGCGGCCTTTGAGGCCTTCCTTTTGGGGTAGATATCATTCTCTATGTGTGGCAGCCAAAGCCGCAGGCACGGGGGACAATGAGAAAAATTCAGTCAAGGGAACTACAGCACGGGTGAGAGGGGGGTTGACTGATCCAATTAGAGGTCAGGCCTGGGCCATAGTCTCCTTAAGGGAGAAGAAGACCCAGACACTAGGTTTCTTTCTTTCTTTCTTTCTTTCTTTCTTTCTTTCTTTCTTTCTTTCTTTCTTTCTTTCTTTCTTTCTTTCTTTCTTTTTATCCAGGCACCCAAGTCAGAAAATCCACAGGGCAGTCATGTCTATGGTTTCCTACAGGGACAAAATCCGGGGTCGATGTCGTTCAGAACAAACAACTTTCTTCTTCCACCTTTCCAGGTGAAGAAGGGGAGACTTGGGGGGGGGAGGGGAGACCGACCGACCCCAGTCTCCAGTCCCACATGGGCCAGCCCCACCCAAAGGCATGCCAGCAGCTTCCAAAGGAGGAAGTCCAAAGGTGCTCCACACCCAGCCCACGCCAAACAAGCCCCCACCCCCAACCGCCCGCCAGCCCGGAAAGTTGTGACTCCATCTTAGCTCTCCCTCACCAAACCCATGTTCAATACTGTGGCCGCTAGGTGGTGCGCGAGCCTCAGGCAAGAGAGACTCGGCTCGGCTTGGCTTGCGGAGTGAGGGAGGGCCCGGTGAAGAGGAGACGAAGGGAAGCAGAAATTTCACACTGGATCCTCCCTCCCTCCCTCCCTCCCTCCTTCCCCATCAACTCCACATCCACAGAGACCTGCCCAAAGAGAGTCCAGGTAGGGCTATCGACAGTATCCGCTTTATTCCCAGAAAGCTCCTGCTTAAAAATAACCGGTAGTCTCTAAGATGTCTGTCACCAACCAGGTTCTCCTGTATCGATTTACTCAAAAGGCAGTTACAGAGACAGTCGGTTCACTCCCACAAATGGAACTACAACAGCCTGGGCTGGGCCAGGCCAAACCCAGGAGCTTGGAACTTCATCAAGGTCTCCCATATAGGTGCAGGGGCCCAAGCACTCAGGCCATCTTTAGCTATCTTCCCAAGCACATTAGCAGGGAGTTGGACTCTGGCATCGCAGGCAGTGGCAACCTCAGGGCCCTAGGAAGCGGTTCCTTGGTCTCAAGTCTCTGCCTGCAACGCTGGCATCCCACAGCAGCATGGGTTTGAGTGCCTGCCACCTGGTCCAGGACTGATCCAGCTTAACCAGATGCCCCACAATGCTTGCATCTCTCTCTCTCTCTCTCTCTCATTCTCCTCCTCCTTCTCTCCTTCCCTGTCTCTGTAATGCTGCCTCTCCAATAAATATGTAATCCATTAAAAAGTGAAAAGAAAGTGATCGATTGTGGGGTTGAATCTTCAACTATCTTCAAGTAATCATAAGATGATCCGCCTCTCCCATTGGAGTACCTGGATTGGATATTTAAAAAAAAAAAAATTTTTTTTTTTTGACAGACAGAGTGGACAGTGAGAGAGAGAGACAGAGAGAAAGGTCTTCCTTTGCCATTGGTTCACCCTCCAATGGCCGTCGCGGCCGGCGCGCTGCGGCCGGCGCACCGCACTGATCCGATGGCAGGAGCCAGGTGCTTCTCCTGGTCTCCCATGGGGTGCAGGGCCCAAGCACTTGGGCCATCCTCCACTGCACTCCCTAGCCACAGCAGAGAGCTGGCCTGGAAGAGGGGCAACCGGGACAGAATCCGGTGCCCCGACCGGGACTAGAACCCGGTGTTGAGCCGCGGCGCCAGCCAGGATTGGATTTTTTACTCCAGTATGACTCTAGCTCCCCACCAGTGGAGACTCTGGGGTGCAGCCCTGACAGTTCCCGTCACTCACACCCAATAGCGTCTGACTCTATTTTTTTCACCGTGGGGCTTTCTAACAATCCCCACACATGGATGTCAGGGAGCCAAGTACTTGAAACCTCACCTGCTGCCTCCCAGGGCATGCCTCTGCACAAAGCTTGAATCAGAGGAGACTCAGGAATCGAACCCATGCTCCACTGCATGAGACGGGAGCGCCCCATGCCGAAAACTCTAACCGTTGATCCGAACGCCCACCACACATTATTTCTTCAAGTTTTAAGATTCATTTATTTATTTCTGAATCGGAAAGGTAAAGTGTGTGTGGGGTGGGGGGAGGTAGAGAGAAACACAGAGAGAGAGAGATTGATTCCATCTGCTGGTTTCACTCCCCGCCTCTTCAAACTACAGCTCTCTACAACATGCTCTACAATATGCCCACCTTTGCAAATTCCCTCACAACACCGCCAAAATGAAGGAACGTACTAGTGGCGGCTGTCCCACGGCTCCTCGTCTGTCCTACCTATCGCTGCCTTTGACAAAATCTCTGTGAGACACGGAACATCCGAGTGACCATATACAGCAGCGGCACCAATCTTGTGTCACCACACTACCACAGACTAGGGAATTTTGTGAACTTCTCTTAGGATGCGGACAGAACCGACTTCCTCTGGCAAATGTAGATGTACATATATCAAAACACCTTTACCTCCCCTCCCTACAGAATGAACAAGCAGGCCAACAGAGAACTAAGCAAATGGAACACAGGCAAGAAGTCAAGAGGAATCATGAAATGACACATAATTCAGGGTGTAACAGCAACGACGGTGTGGGTGGGAGAGGTCTAAGTAGACTTTGTATCCACCGGTTCACTCCACAAATGCCCGCAACAAAGAGCCAAGGCTGGGCCTGGTCAAAGCCAGGAGCCAGAAACGCTACCCAGTGGAGGAGGGGGGGCACTCGTGACATCACGTGCTGCCTCCCAGGATGTGTATCATCGGGAAGCCAGAATGTGGGTAGCCAGACTCAAAGCAGGCACCCGGATGTATAGCATGCAGGCACATGCCAGGTGCCAGGGTATGGTTTTTGGTTTTTTTTTGTTTTGTTTTTTGTTTTTTTTTTTTTTTTTTTGACAGGCAGAGTTAGACAGTGAGAGAGAGAGACAGAGAGAAAGGTCTTCCTTTTTCCGTTGGTTCACACCCCCCCCCCAAGTGGCTGCTGCGGCCGGTGCGTTGCGGCTGGCACACTGTGCCGATCCGAAGCCAGGAGCCAGGTGCTTCCTCCTGGTCTCCCAGGGGAGTGCAGGGCCCAAGGATCTGGGCCATCCTCCACTGAACTCCCAGGCAACCACAGCAGAGAGCTGGACTGGAAGAGGAGCAACCCAGACAGAACCGGCACCCCGACTGGGACTAGAACCCGGTGTGCCGGCGCCGCAGGCGGAGGATTAGCCTAGTGAGCCACGGCGCCGCCCCCCCCCCCCCCCCCCCGGCATGTGGATTTTACAAGTTGAAAATCTCCTTTCACTCTTTGTCACAGGACCCACAGTCATTTACAGTCCTCGTTCACTTCTTTTCTGATGCTCCAAATGGCTGCACTGTCAGATTTTCACATCCCTCACATCCCCACTCGACAAAGCCAGAAAACTTCCTCGCTGATGTGAAATCCACTCCCGTCGGAAACACGTTCGACTGCACAGTTCCATGACATTCGGTACACTCACGTCACGGTCACGTTCGTTGCTGTAGTCCTATTTTTATTTTTAAAATAAGGAGGGAGAGGGACACACACACACACACACACACACGGGCTGGAGCTGGGTCAGAGACTGCATCCAGATCTCCCACATGCTCAGCAGGAGCCTAAACACTTTGGGGTATTTGTCAGACAGTACCCTTCCTATTTGCCCAACAACAGCCATATCCCCCTACGGCCCTCAACCCCACCTCGCCTGCCCACTCATCGTGCCATAACAAGTCTTCCTCTGTGGCGATCTTCTCTGGGGTTCCTTCACATTTGTCCAACTACCTCTTGTGTTAGGGTGGTGAGAAGGCACGTGAGGTCACTCACTGATGCCCTGGGCTCACAGAGGGGGACTGTGGATTTCCACGGGAAGCAGGTGGGAGAGTGAGAAGTGCTTGTGAAACCCAAAGGCGAATGACCATAATCTGCCCCTCCTCCCCAGAGCAAGCACAGTTCAGCAGAGGTGTCTGTCTGTCTGTCTGTCTGTCTGTTGTCAAAATCATCCCCTGCTAGCCTTCTGTCCTGTGACTACCAGAATTCCAGAACGGCAAGAGAATCTGCTCAGCATTCCACTGCACTGGGTCTGTCTCCTCTGAAAGACACATGTGCACGCTCTATCTTAAGCAAACACACCCCAGGCCATAAAGAAAGATGTCAGCCTTCAAGTCAGGGTTTCAGCTGTGGTCGCTGTCATGGTTTCCAGGGCTAAGAGGACTGACTGACCTTTGCCCCAGAAAGGCAGCATTCTGGCGGAGCAGGGAAAGTTGGCCATTCACTGACAAAGACCCGAGGTGGGGGAGCTGAGGAGAAGAGAAAAGGAAACCCATTCACAGAGAAAAGCTCGGGGCTGTTTCTTCTGCATTTGAATGAAGCCAATTGAATGAGGCAGATTCCAAGTCATTGAGGGTGGGTGGGTGGGTGTGGCAAGTAGATTCCCAAGGCCAGGCTACCAGTTTCTCTCTTCAGCTGTGCCTTGCAAAGTCATCACAGTGGCAGGATAGGATAAGATTCATTCTGGGAGGGTGTGTGTCCTCCCCCCACCTCTGTCCCCATGGGCACCTCTGCCCTGACTCTGGCCTAGGAAGAGGGCACGGGGCAGGGGAGTGAAATAACTGGCCAGGGATGCCAGGAACACAGCTTTCCTCCCTGCCCTTTTGCTCCAACCTTGGAACATCTTAGCTTATCCAGAGAATATTCTATAACTAGGAAGGCACCAATATTTTTTTTTTCTTTTTCTTCCTGGGCATAGGTGCACACTGGTGTATTCCACCATGAGCCCATCCACAGGCATGTTTAACTTACCAGTTGTTCTTTGGCCAGAACATACAAGGCTGCTGCCAGATGCATCTCTGTTCACAGATCCTTCTGTGTTAGCCTATTTGCTTGCTTATGTGAAAGGTTAAAAACAGAGATAGAGATAGAGATGATAGAGATATAGAGAGAGATAGAGAGAGAGAGAGGGAGAAGGTGAGACATCTGGTACACTCCCACAAATGGCCACCATGGCCAGGGCTGGGCCATGATGAACCCAGGAACCAGGAGCTCCTTCCAGGTGCCTAAGACTTGGGATAGCCTCTGATACCACCCCCCAGGCCATTATCAGGGAGTTGGATTGGAACTGGAGTGGCTAAGACTCAAACTGGTGCCCATATGAGATGCTGGGGTCACAGGCGGCAGCTGTACCTGCTGCACCACAATGCCGGTCTCACCAGTGTCTTTATATTATGAAATCTGCTTCCATTCATCTACTTCAGCCATCCACTGCTGCCTTTCCAGACCCATTAGCAGGAAGCTCGATTCAGAAGCATATAGAGTACCCAGGACCCGACTTGGCACTCTGGTGTGAGATGCCAACATCTCAAGCAACCGCTAATCCAACCATGCCACAAAACACCCCACCTCAATTGTTTTTGTCATTCATCATCAGGATTTGGGATTTTACACACACACACACACACACACACACACACACACACACATTCTGTCACCTGATCACATGAACCCTGAATGTAACAGCCAGGGTAAGTGCAATCTCCTGTGTAATATGATGTTTTCTCAGTTCAGTTTCTCAGCTACAGCACAGGGACAGGTAGTAAAAGGTGGTAAAAGGCTTCATTCATACATGTTGTGATGCCAGGACCAGTGTGGTAACACAGCGGGTTAAGGCAGATTCTGCTGTCATATATCAGGTGTACCCCGATACATGACAGGCACCCTGAAGAAGCTCTTTAAAAGGAAAAAAAAAAAATCCAGCGTTTGGGACAGCAGCTTCTCAGATCAGTGTGGGCTCTTCCTCCTTCCTGCTAAGATGTCTTGGCTTGATTGATTTAGAATGTAGACTTACAGAGAGGAAAGGTAGGGAAGGAGGTAGGGAGGTAGGGGTGTGTGTGTGTGTGTGTGTGTGTGTGTGTGTGTGAAAAGGAGAAGGTACTCCCAGGATCTATTCATCAGAAACTATATGTTTAGCAGAGCAGCCAGGCAGAACCTAAAGCAGCACTCCTCCGTGGGGTGTGTGCATCCCAAGCATAACTCACAAGGGCATAATGACCACCTGCCCCACTCACTCTGCCTTGCAATCTTCCTTTAAGAAAAAGAAGCAAGCTGTGATTTTTTTCATGTTGTGTCACATGCCATGCCCGTTGTCTGAATCTCCTCCCTCTACATGGTCAATATTTTATCACAATTTTCACTTCTAATCCTTTTTTTTTTTTTTTTTTAGATATTTATTTTTTCAGGCAGAGTTACAGAGAGGCAGAGGTCTCCCACGCACCAGTTCACATCCCAGGTGGCTGAAACACCCTGAGTTGCACCGATACGAACCCAGGAGCCTGAGCTTTTTCCGTGTCTCCCGTGGGAGTGCAGAGGCAGAAGGACTCAGGCCTCCTTTTACTGTTTTTGCAGACCGTAGCAGAGAGCAGCCAGCTGGGATGGGATTCGAATGGGAGCCCATATGGGATGCCGGCACTGCTTGTGGCAGTTTTACCTGCTACACCACAGCACAGGCCCCCTAATAATGATAATAATAATAATAATAATAATAATTCTTTTTAAGATTTTTATCTTTTTTTTTTCTGGAGAGTCAGAGTTACAGAGAGTCCTTCCATCTCAAACTGGAGCCACAGATAGATGCTTAACCTACTATGCCCCAGGGTCAGCCCAACCCCCCCCACCTTCAGAGACTTAGTTGGCCAATTCTCTTTTAAATTTAATGTACTCTTATTTATGTGAAAGAGTTGTGGGGTGACTGGCTGAGAGTTGGGAGAGGAAGAGAGATCTTCCATCTGCTGGATGGGCTCTGGGTGGCCAGGGCAAATCCAGGAGGCAGGTGCCGGGAGCTTCATCTGTTCCACATCTCCCAGCTGGTCCAAGTAGTGGGTCAATCTTCCCGTGGCTTTCCAGGTGAATTAGCAACGAGCTGTATTGGAAATGGAGGAGGAGGGACTGGAAATAGACCTCATATTAGCGGATCACGGAGTCACAGCTGAGCTGAGCCCCCTTAAGATTTTTTTTTTTTTTTGACAGGCAGAGTGGACAGTGAGAGAGAGAGAGAGGTCTTCCTTTTCCGTTGGTTCACCCGCCAAGGGCTGCTGTGGCCGTTGCACCACAGCGATCCGAAGCCAGGAGCCAGGTGCTTCTCCTGGTCTCCCTTATAGGTGCAGGGCCCAAGGACTTGGGCCATCCTCCACTGCCTTCCCGGGCCACAGCGGAGAGCTGGACTGGAAGATGAGCAACCGGGACAGAATCCGGTGCCCCAACTGGGACTAGAACCCGGTGTGCCGGCGCTGCAGGCAGAGGATTAGCCTAGTGAGCCATGGCGCCAGCCCAAGATTTTTTTTTTTTTTTTTTAAGATTACACTGTACTGGGGCCAATCCAGCTCTCTGCTATGGCCTCCCACGTGGGAGACTGGGAAGAAGCTCCTGGCTCCTGGCTCCTGGCTTCGGAGCAGCACAGCTGGGGAGTGAACCCGGGGACGGAAGACTCTGTCTCTCTCTGCCTCTGCCTCTCTGTAACTCTGTTTTAAATAAATAAATAAACCTTTCCTTCCTTCCTTTCTTTCAAATAAATAGATCTTATAAAAGAAAAATTCCTGAAGTCAGGTACCCCGGAGAAGCTCTTTAAAAAAAAAAAAAAAAAAAGACACCATTTGGGACATCAGTATCTCATATCAGAGTGTGGAGCCACACACACAGGCAGGCAGATGCTTAACCTACTATGCCCCAGGGCCAGCCCATCCCCCCCCTCCCTTTCAGAGATTTAGTTAGCCAATTCTTTTTAAAATTAATTTACTCTTATGTATGTGGAAAAGTTATGGGGTAACAGGCTGAGGGTTGGGAGAGGAAGAGAGATCTTCCATCTGCTGGATGGGCTCTGGGTGGCCAGGGCAAATCCAGGAGGCAGGTGCCGGGAGCTTCATCTGTTCCACTTCTCCCAGCTGGTCCAAGTAGTGGGTCAATCTTCCCGTGGCTTTCCAGGTGAATTAACAAGGAGCTGGATTGGAAATGGAGGAGGAGAGACTGGAAATAGATCTCATATTAGCAGATCACGGAGTCACAGCTGAGCCGAGTTCCCTTAAGATTTTTTTTTTTTTTTTAAAGAAAGATTGCACTGGGGGCCGGCGCTGCGGTGCAGCAGGTTAACGCCTTGGCCCGAAGCGCCAGCATCCCATATGTGCACCAGTTTGAGTCCCGGCTGCTCCTCTTCCAATCCAGCTCTCTGCTATGGCCTGGGAAAGCAGTGGAAGATGGCCCAAGCCCTTGAGCCTCTATACCCCCTGTGGGAGACCCAGAAGAAGCTCCTGGCTCCTGGCTTCAGATCAGCACAGTTCCAGCCATTGCAGCCCATTGGGGAGTGAACCATCAGACAAAAGACCTCTCTCACTTTCTCTGCCTCTCCTCTCTCTGTGTGTGTAACTCTTTCAAGTGAATAAATAAATAAATCAATTTTTCTTAAAGATTTATTTATTTACTTGAAAGTCAGAGTCACACAGAGAGAGGAGAGGCAGAGAGAGGTCTTCTGTCTGATGGCACTCCTATGGGATGCTGGTGCTTCAGGCCAGGGTGTTAACCCGCTGCACTGCAGCACCAGCCCCAAATAAATAAATCTTTTAAATTTAAAAAAAAAAAATGAAGATTGCACTGTATTGGGGCCAATCCAGCTCTCTGCTATGGCCTGGGAAAGCAGCAGAAGATGGCCCAAGTCCTTGGGCCCCTGCACCCATGTGGGTGACCTGGAAGAAGCTCCTGGCTCCTGGCTTTGGATCAGCATAGCTCCAGCCATAGCAGCCATCTGGAGGTGAACCAGGGGATGGAAGACTCTGTCTCTGTCTCTGCCTCTCTATAACTCATTCCAATACGTAAATAAAAAAAAAAAATCAACCTTTCTTCCTTTCTTCCTTTCTAATAAATAGATCTTATGAAAGAAAAATTCCTGAAGACAGGTTCCCTGGAGAAGCTCTTTAAAGAGAAAAAAAAAAAAAAAAAAAAAAGCCGGCGCCGCGGCTCACTAGGCTAATCCTCCGCCTTGCGGCGCCGGCACACCGGGTTCTAGTCCCGGTCGGGGCACCGGATTCTGTCCCGGTTGCCCCTCTTCCAGGCCAGCTCTCTGCTGTGGCCAGGGAGTGCAGTGGAGGATGGCCCAAGTGCTTGGGCCCTGCACCCCACGGGAGACCAGGAGAAGCACCTGGCTCCTGCCTTTGGATCAGCACGGTGCGCTGGCCGTGGCGGCCATTGGAGGGTGAACCAACGGCAAAGGAAGACCTTTCTCTCTGTCTCTCTCTCTCTCTCTCTCTCTCACTATCCACTCTGCCTGCCAAAAACAAAACAAAACAAAACAAAACAAAACAAAAAAAACAAACAAACAAACAAAAAAACCCCACCATTTGGAACATCAGCATCTTATATCGGAGTGTGGGCTCTTCCTCCTTCTTGCTAAGATGTCTTGATCTGGTCCAGTCCCAGCTACTGTGGGGCACTTATTTCTTAAGATGGCTTGATTGATTTAGAACACCTAGTGTTCAATTTCTGCACCTAGTGACCTTCCTTTTAGATTCAAAATGGCTCTCGCTCTCCTGGTACTAAAGATTCCATTTTGAGTCCAAATGCATGATTTTTCTGGTACTCTGCCTTGGAAGGAAGGAAGGGTACTTTTTGATGCTCTGCCTCCAGATAAATCAATATTCTTTTAAAATTTTTATTTATTTTTTGACAGGCAGAGTGGACAGTGAGAGAGAGAGAGAGAGAGAGAGAGAGAAAGGTCTTCCTTTGCCGTTGGTTCACCCTCCAATGGCCACCGCGGCCAGCGCACCGTGCTGATCCAAAGGCAGGAGCCAGGTGCTTCTCCTGGTCTCCCGTGGGGTGCAGGGCCCAAGGACTTGGGCCATCCTCCACTGCACTCCCTGGCCACAGCAGAGAGCTGGCCTGGAAGAGGGGCAACCGGGACAGAATCCGGCATCCCAACCGGGACTAGAACCCGGTGTGCCGGCGCCACTAGGCGGAGGATTAGCTTAGTGAGCCGCAGCGCCAGCCTCAATATTCATTTGTGAATCGTGATTTTTTTCGGATGTTCTAGATAGATACATGATAGATAGATAGATAGATAGATAGATAGATAGATAGATAACCATGTTGGGAGGGAGGGAGGTTTTTCATCCACTGGCTCCTGGCTCTCCTATCTATGTCATCTGTCTCCCTTCATATAAGGAAAAGGTTCTCCAAGGATCTATTCATGGGAAGCTGTATGTTAAGCAGAGCCGCCAAGCAGAACTCAAAGTGGCAGGCATCCCAAACGTAACTCACCAGGACATAATGACACCCCCCCCCACAACTGCCTCACTCCGATATTTTTCCCCCATAGCATTTTTCAGATTTCCAAAGATCACTACGACTGAGTGAGCAAGCAGCTCTCTTCCCCCACGGTAGGCCTGGGTGCTGACCCGCCACCCAGTGTTCAATTTCTGCACCTATTGACCTTCCTTTTTGATTCAAAATGGCTCTTGATACTCTGGCACTAAAGACTCCATTTTGAGTTCAAATGACTTCTCCCACCTTCCGCGCCCCGCCCCCGCCCCCAGTGTGGCATGGATGATTGCAAATTAGGATTATAAGGAGGATGTCTGTCTGTAATACCAACCTTGATTAAGAAAAAAAAAAATAGTCATCGTCGTGCTGTGGATTCACACACCACCCACCCCTGACATAGGCATCCCTTTGGAGAAAGCAGCGGTTTGAGTCCTGGCTGCGCTCCATGAAATCCAGCTCCCTGCTAGTGTGTGTTGGGGGGGGGGGGTGGAGGGGGGGATGGGAATACAGTACCATATCGCCCGAGTGCAAATGTAAATCTGTGAAAGAGACAGGATTTTCATTTATTGTGGCAAAGTTACAGAGAGAAAGGAAGGTCTTCCATCTGCCGGCTCACTCCACTCCCCAAATGGCTGGGTCGCTCTGCTCTGAAGCCAGAAGGCAGGAGCTTGTTCCGCATCTCCCACGTGTGTGCAGGGGCAAAAGCACGCCCACAAGAGATGCCTGCCTGCTTGTGCCTCAGGGAAAGGCTCAGCCTACTAAGCCCCAGCACCGCCCCTGAAATAATCATGTTTGAATCATGGCGTTTCTGGTACTCTGCCTCACAATGAACAAATCAATCATTGCTTTTGATTCATGATTTTCCTGATGTTCTAGATTGATTGATAGATCGATTGATCAATCAATAGATGATAGATAATCGTGTTTGAACTGAGATTTCTGCCTCTCAGTGAATGAAGGAATGAATGAATGAATGATTGAGTGAATGAATGAAGAGTTAGATAATGATGTAGGAATTTTAGATTTTTTCTGATGCTCTGCCTTGCAATAAAGAAATAAGTAATCATGTTTGGTGATTTTTCTGATGTTCTGCCTCAGGATGGATGGATGACGGTGTACGAAACGGGGAGAGGGAGATGGATAGGTAACCCCGTTTGGTGCTTTTTCCCCTGTTCCGCCGCCTCGCAGTAGATTGATAGTCATGTTTGAATTGAATTTTTTGTGAGGTTCTGCCAGGGGGAGGGGGAGGGGGAGGGGGAGGGGAGGGGGAGGGGGAGGGGGAGGGGGAGGGGGAGGGGGAGGGGGAGCCCAAACATAACTCCCCAGGGCATAGTGATCACCCACCCCACTCCGATACTTCATTTCTTTGAAATATCCACACACACAGCATTCGCAAGATCCAAAGGATCACTAAGATTGAGTGAGTAAGCAGCATTCCTATCCTTGGCAGGTCTGGGTGATGACGCGCCACCTAGTGTTCAACTTCTGCACCTACTGACCTTTTTTCGATTTCAAATGGCTCTCCAGCACCCTGGTACTAAAGAGTCCAACTGCAACTGCATGCTTTGTTTTGTTTTGTTCCCCCCCCCCCCCCCATCACACCCATGATGGCGAAGTAAGATCACGGGGAGGAAGATATCTGTGAACCAAATAAGTAATCATTTTTGAACTGTGATTTCTCTCACATTGTGCCTCACAGATAATAGATACTGGTGTTTGAATGGCCTCCAAGTAAATCAATCACTGTATTTGAATCATGAATCAGGATTTCTGTGATGCCCTGCCTCACATGAAATGAATGATGGATAGAGAAGTGTGTGTGTGTGTGTGTGTGTGTGTGTGTGTGTGAGAGAGAGAGAGAGAGAGAGAGAGAGAGAGAGATGGATAATCATGTTCAAATGGAGATTGTTCTGATGCTCTGCCTCACAATAAACACACAAATAATCCTTTTCAAACCCTGATTACCCCTTGTGGTGTTTAGAACAAGAAACAAGCAGTCCCACTTCATGTTGTGTCCCACGCCATAGGCCACAACACGTGTCTGAATCTCCTCCCTCTACATGGCCACAATTTGCATTTCTAATCATTTCAGGAAATTCTTACACAGGGTTGGGGGTTGGGAGCCAGGAGAGAGCCATCTCTCATCTGCTGGATGGGGCCTGGGCCAGGGCGCTCTGGCCCTGGAAGAGCGGCAGAGGATGGAACAGGTGCACACGTGCAAGCAAAAAAGGAAAAAATGCTGTGAGCCTCACTGTCCCTCACTCCCATGGCAGGGTAAGCACGGTGATCGCCACACACAAACACACACACACTCTTC
>NW_027208226.1:142500-162500 GCF_964237555.1 Oryctolagus cuniculus | reverse complement strand
AAAGAGCGACGGACCGCCAGCCCGGCCCGGCGGGACCCTCCCCCGACACGGAGGGGGGAGGCGCGGGCCGCGGCCATTAGGGCCGAAAGAGCAGCGCCCCGGTCCCCACCGCGGGGACCGGCAGACCCACCAGCACGCCTCCGCTTCCCCCCAACAGAAGGGGCAAACGGGGCGCACGGGTGGGGTACGCCACCCAACGCACTCAGCACAGGAGGGACGGCGGCCGGGGGATAACGGTACCCCGTCAGAAGGCACGCCCCTCTCTCGGATCGCTAGAGAAGGCGTTCCTCACCGAAGGTGGGCCACACCCCACCCCAACTGCCCCCCCCCGCCGGGCCGGCAGGAGGCAAGCCGAGGGAGCACCACCCGAGAGACCGATCAATCGGGCGAGGGGGTCTGCGGTATAGGGAAGAAACGGCACCTCGAGCATCCGCGGCCAGGGCAAGGGCAGGCTGGGCGCATTACCAATCCCATTCGCCACAGCCCTCCCGGCCCCCGCACTCGTCCGGCCAGACCGGACCACACCGCGACTGCTCGACACACCTGGCACACACCACCCCACGGGGGCAGGGTGGCAAGCGCGCAGGCATGCGCCCACCAAGCCGATACCCCACACACACGTGGGGACGACGGCACGACACCGGCAGCCTCCCTCCAAGCGAGGCGAAGCACACACGTGTCTCCTTCTCTTACCGCCTCGACCCCCCCAAGACTCCCAAGGGGCACAGGCAGCAGCCAGAGGCAGCCGCAGCAGCGACACCCGGGAGAGGGCGCTGGGGGGACAGGAGCAACACCACCACTCGGCTTCAGGCACCTGAGGCACAACCTGGACCACTCCAGGGGCACCGCACAGGCTCGCGCGGAGGCAAGGCTCCGCAGCCACAGAGCCCACGACAGGGCGACGGCGAGGGATGCCCGCCACGTCAGAGGACCCCGACCCCCCCCGCGCGCAAAAGCACGGGGACAGCAGAGGCCGGGCCGGTTTCCGCACCCCTGCCACCCACACACCACCCGCAGGTGGGGAAGGCAGAACGAGGGGCCCGCAGGCCAGAACGAGAGGCTCAGCAGCATTCACCATGAACGGCTGTCCCTCATCTGGAGCGGCTTAGGTCCGGCCCAGGAGAGCGCCACAGCACCACATCGGTCACAGTCAGGTCTAGGCTTTAACACGTGGAGCGAGGGCGGGGGGACACGACCCGGCGAGGACAGCCACCAGAGGGGCCCGCTGCAGCCTCACCAGCCCCCGCCTCTCACTGCAGGCGGTAGACAACCCCAGCGGAGAACGCCTGACACGCACACGTGGCATGAAGCCACCCCTCATCGAGGGCCTTTCAAGTCAGAGGGTTGTCACAACCACCACGCGATCGGCTCACCAGCGGCAGAGAGCGCACGCGGGTAGAGGACCCGACGCCCGCCTCACCCCACCGCCCTCGGGCACCATAGGCCGGAGGTGGCATCACCGTCGCGGGACAACCGGAACGCACGCACACAAGCCACCGCGCGAGCCCAAGCAGGTGGCTCTCAGAAAGGAGCACGGTCGAGCACCAGCCCACTGGAAGCCCACTTTGTCCCCGTGTCCCCAACGCACGTCCGGAGTCCCCTCCCTGGCGACAGTCACCAGAGAACAGCGTGTCAGCACCTACCTGCAGGTCCAAAAACCACAACTCCAAGTATAAAAATGTCCACGCGAGAGGACACAGGGCTGATGCACTGGACACAGCCACCTCTGAGCTTGGGGACCCGGTCACTTGTCCCCAAAATGCCACCCATCTCTGTTAGAGGACACTCCTCTGGCCACCTGGTCGACCTGGGGTGGGGGAGGGGACTAGGGACATGAGCAGGCCACCACCCCACACGAGGCAGGCAGCCCCATCCAGGCGAACTCACACACGGGCTGCAGCGGACCGGCCTCTGGCCCTCAGAAGGCAACCCAGGGGCCGGCGCCGTGGCTCAATAGGCTAATCCTCCGCCTTGCGGCGCCGGCACACCAGGTTCTAGTCCCGGTCGGGATGCCGGATTCTGTCCCGGTTGCCCCTCTTCCAGGCCAGCTCTCTGCTGTGGCCAGGGAGTGCAGTGGAGGATGGCCCAAGTGCTTGGGCCCTGCACCCCACGGGAGACCAGGAGAAGCACCTGGTTCCTGCCATCGGATCAGCGCGGTGTGTCGGCCGCAGCACACTGGCCGTGGCGGCCATTGGAGGGTGAACCAACGGCAACGGAAGACCTTTCTCTCTGTCTCTCTCACTGTCCACTCTGCCTGTCAAAAAAAAAAAAAAAAAAAAAAAAAAAGGCAACCCAGGACCTTCGATCGCTCCCTGAAGGGGGATTTTGGAAAGGGAAAAAAAAAAAAAAAAAAAAAAAAATCCAGACCTTCCTTAGTGGCAAGTAGCAAATAATTAGGGTTAGGCCCAAGTGCAGAAGGACTTCGAAGAAAGAAAAGGAAAAACAAAGCCCCAAGCCTGTATGGCCAAGGCACCCTTCCCTCTGCCACCCACAGATCGACATCCCCGGTCGGTCCCCGTAGGTGGTGGCGGTGGTGGCAGCAGCACTACCAGTACGTAGTGTGACAGGGTGTGCTGGTCGACCCGCCAACAGTAGCGCCACCCCAGTCTAGCCACGTTCAGGCGCGAGGCGACGCCCGCCTCCCTCCACAGCCTTTGCCTGCTCACTTGCCATCCTCCAGGCCCAATCTCTGACCAATACATCAGGCCCCCAGGTCCCAGCAGGGCAGGGACAGTCCTTCCTGCAGCTTAGGGACTTCGTCACACTCTGTCTCGGGCTCCTCGGCCACTTGTCATCCCTTGTCGGCTCCGGAGCCTGCGACAGCCATATCAAGGCAGCCACCAGGTGGAGTCCGACAACCGACACCGAGGAACCAAGGGACAGCCAGCTGGATGCATCCAGGCGGCAGGGGGACGACATCGTAGCTCAGAACGTGTTTCTCGGCTGCCCGGGGGCAGAGAGTGTGTGGAGGGGGTCGGGGGCAGGTGTCTGCACAACCACAAAGGCTGTGGGGCATAGGTGCCCACACAGCCGAGGGTTGGGACTCAGCAGACTCTGGGAATCTCAGAGCATGAAGTGCCTCCCAAAGACGGGTCTGGCCTCGCCTGGCTCCGGGGAGTCAGCCTGTCAGACCCCCAGGGCTGTCCTGGCCACGAGGAGCATCTTCTCGTGGCTCATGGGGTGTGTGTGGGGAGGGAGAGGGGGGCATCGGGAAGGAGGCTCATCCTCTGGCAGCACACCATCTGTGACAGAGGCCATCCATGGGCTTCACTATTGCCTGGGCACGTGGGGATGCACTCCACAGATCACTATTTACACAGAAGTTTAAAAAAATGGGGGGGGGGGGAGGGGAGTGTAGTGTGTCATATTCTTATTTTTTGTATCTATGAACTACATAGAACCTCTTCTCTTTGCATTGATATCACATTCACATAAGAATTGACTTCTTAAAAAGTCCACTTGGCCACCCAAAGGTGAAGGAAAGGAAAGGAAAGGAAAGGAAAGGAAAGGAAAGGAAAGGAAAGGAAAGGAAAGGAAAGGAAAGGAAGAAGAAAAGACGAGAGAGCAGCAGAGAGAATTAAAAAGAGGGGAAAACATTGAAAGAACACTAGGGAGAGAGAAACAGAAAGAGTGAAAGTAAAAAAAAAAAAAAAGTTGGAGAAAGAAGAAAAAAAAGGAGGACCGAACAGAAAGACAAAAACTGAGAGAAAGAAAACGTAAAAGATGGGGGAAAGAAGGAATGGAAGTTTAGAAAGAAAACCGTGAGGACGTGAGGACACGGCAAAGAGAGGAAACACATGAGGGAAGGTAGGAGACAAAAAATGAAACCAAAATAAGGAAGAGAGGAGAAAGCATGAAGATTTAAAAAGACGAGAGAGAGAGAGAGCAAGTGGGGAGAAAAAATAAGAAAGGACAAAGAATATCAAGTCAAGGGGGGAGTGAGAAATAAAGTCGGAAGAAAGAGAAAGAAGCTAGAAGGAGGCGGACAGACACACGGACGAGCGGGAAACAGCACGAGAGCAAGAGACAACAGGGAATAAACTGAGAAAGAGAACATAAAAGAAAGGAAAAAGAACGAGAGGAAGGAAGGAAGGAAGGAAGGAAGGAAGGAAGGAAGGAAGGAAGGAAGAGAAGAAGAAAGAAAGAAAGAAAGAAAGAAAGAAAGAAAGAAAGAAAGAAAGAAAGAAAGAAAGAAAGAGAAAGAAAGACGCGAACGGTAACCCACAGGGGACTCAGATCACCCAGGGTGGCGCCCAAGGACCCGAGAGCCCATCCCCAGTCACGGCCCGCTCCCCGCACCCGGCCAGCTTCCCACCCCTCTCGCGGCAGCTGCGGCGGCGGCGGCAGCGCCCCAGCCCAGAGAAAAATGCCCCCCCCGCCCCCACAGCAGAAAGCTCGCCTGTGCTCCACACCGCGCATGTGCTAAACAGGCCCCCAACCACTGCGCAGCCTCCACCCCGAAGTCTCGCGATACTCAGGACGCTCTATTTAGACGCCAGCGCCATTTTGGCTTTCACCGGCCACCGTGCCCGATCTGATACTGTGGTCGCTAGGTGGCGCGCGAGGATCGCCGTAGAGAGATTTGGGTCTCTCGGCGGGGGTGGGTGGGGAGGAAGGGGGAGATGAAGGGCAGGGCAGAGGAGGCTGAGGGAGGAAGGTGAATGAGGAATGACACTGGGTCCCAGGCCCGTGGGTCAGCTCCAGATTCCCCCACACTCACACACGCGCACACACACACACACACACACACACCCTTGGGCCATATTTCTCCAGGCCTGGCTCTCCAGAAATCTCAGCCAATGATGAGAGGGAGGGCTTCCAGGGAGCTGGGAGCTGGGCCAGACAGGAACACAGGCACACACTCACAGTCACACTCACACACTCACTTTCTTCAATGCAATCACTGTCTCCAGCCGGGACGGCCCTCCCTAGGTAGTACTGTTATAAAGGATGGCCCAGTATCTCCTCGCTGTGTGTCTCCTTCCACCACCAGGAGTTGGAAGGAAATGTGAAGGGTCACCACTGGAAGACCGGGAGGCAGGGTGGAAGCACAACAAACCTGCCCAGCTTTGTATGCTTCTTGGAGAGATACATTGATTTATGCCATTTTTTTCTTTTTCATGTGAAATGCAGTGACATAAAGAGAAGGATAGAGAGAGAGGGGAGAGAGGAGAGGTAGGAGAGGTGGGGGGAGAGAGAGAGAGAGGGAGGGAGGGAGGGAGGGAGGGAGGGAGGGAGATATCTTCACTTCCCAAATGCCCACAGCAGCTGAGGCTGGGCTAGGCCAAAGCCAGCAGCCAGGAGCTCCATCTGGGCCACCCTTATGGGTGACAAGGACACAATTACTTGGCCCATCTCCCGCTGACGTTGTCTTTAACATGTTGTGCTACAATGCTGCCTAGCTCCCACTAGCTAACTTTAAATTTCTGTCTTTTTTTTTTTTTTTTTTTTTTTGACAGGCAAAGTTAGACAGTGAGAGAGAGACAGAGAGAAAGGTCTTCCTTCCGTTGGTTCACCCCCCCTCCCCATGGCCGCTATGGCCGGAGCACTGCACCGATCTGAAGCCAGGAGCCAGATGCTTCCTCCTGGTCTCCATTATGTGTGCAGGGCCCAAGGGCTTGGGCCATCCTCCACTGCACTCCCTATCCACAGCAGAGAGCTGGCCTGGAAGAGGAGCAACTGGGACAGAATCCAGTGCCCCAACCAGGACTAGGACCCGGTGTGCCGGCGCCGCAGGCAGAGGATTAGCCTAGTGAGCCACTGTGCCCACCGGCCTCTATTTGTCTTTCTTCTAAGATCTTAGGGGAGCCACTGAGCTCTTTTGGGGACAGAAAGGAGGTGGAATGGCAGTGGGTCAGAGATGTGAAAGAAGGGGAGAACAGACAGTCTCCCAGAGAGAGCAAGCAGAGAGAGGGAGAGGGAGAGGGAGAGGAGAGAGAGAGAGAGAGGAGAGAGAGAGAGAGAGAGAGAGAGAGAGAGAGAGAGAGCACACTTTACTCTGCTCCCCATCAGCAGGCAGGGGTCAGAGAAGGAAGAGAGCAGACTGGGTCTCTGGGAAACAGGACAGGAGCCTGGCCTGCCTTCCCCTTCCCAGCACATGAGCAGAAATGGCTGCACAGTGAGCAGCGTCTGGGCACACAGGATCCAGCTCAGCCCACAAGAAGCTTCTGCTCCCTCCGGTGAGGCACAGAAAGAGGCAGGGGAGAGCCAGTCACCGCATCCCGGGAGATACCGCAGCACAACTCACCCTCCCATTCCAAGAGGGGTTTTGCTCCTGAGAAGTTCTCATCCACTCTCCTCTCTGCCTGGGAAGGCACTGCCCCTAAAATGGCCTTCCAAGTGTTCCAGACAAACAACACACCCAGTCAGACCTGTGTGTACGTGTATGCATGTGTGTGGAAATGGAGAGAGCCCTTCAGAGCTACGTGTGTGTGTGTGTGTGTGTGTGTCCCAATGACATACCAAAATAAACCAGTGCACCATACACACATTTTTTTTTTTTTTTTGACAGGCAGAGTGGACAGAGAGAGAGACAGAGAGAGAAAGGTCTTCCTTTTGCCGTTGGTTCACCCTCCAATGGCCGCCGCTGCAGCCGGCGCACCGCGCTGATCCTGGCAGGAGCCAGGAGCCAGGTGCTTTTCCTGGTCTCCCATGGGGTGCAGGGCCCAAGCACCTGGGCCATCCTCCACTGCACTCCCTGGCCATAGCAGAGAGCTGGCCTGGAAGAGGGGCAACCGGGACAGAATCCGGCGCCCCAACCGGGACTAGAACCCGGTGTGCCGGCGCCGCAAGGTGGAGGATTAGCCTATTGAGCCACGGCGCCGGCTACCATACACACATTTTGACTGCAGCTTGACCACCCTGGAACACCAGGGCAGGGAGGGATGTCAGGTCTCTGGAACCCACCTGGGGGAAGAAGTCTTCTGGCTCCCAAGGCTCACTCCCCTGGGACTGGGATTGGGGGGGGGGGATGAGGAGCAACAGACAGAAGTAGATCACAGAGAAACATTGCTCCTCAGGCGGCCTTTGAGGCCTTCCTTTTGGGGTAGATATCATTCTCTATGTGTGGCAGCCAAAGCCGCAGGCACGGGGGACAATGAGAAAAATTCAGTCAAGGGAACTACAGCACGGGTGAGAGGGGGGTTGACTGATCCAATTAGAGGTCAGGCCTGGGCCATAGTCTCCTTAAGGGAGAAGAAGACCCAGACACTAGGTTTCTTTCTTTCTTTCTTTCTTTCTTTCTTTCTTTCTTTCTTTCTTTCTTTCTTTCTTTCTTTCTTTCTTTCTTTCTTTTTATCCAGGCACCCAAGTCAGAAAATCCACAGGGCAGTCATGTCTATCAGAACAAACAACTTTCTTCTTCCACCTTTCCAGGTGAAGAAGGGGAGACTTGGGGGGGGGAGGGGAGACCGACCGACCCCAGTCTCCAGTCCCACATGGGCCAGCCCCACCCAAAGGCATGCCAGCAGCTTCCAAAGGAGGAAGTCCAAAGGTGCTCCACACCCAGCCCACGCCAAACAAGCCCCCACCCCCAACCGCCCGCCAGCCCGGAAAGTTGTGACTCCATCTTAGCTCTCCCTCACCAAACCCATGTTCAATACTGTGGCCGCTAGGTGGTGCGCGAGCCTCAGGCAAGAGAGACTCGGCTCGGCTTGGCTTGCGGAGTGAGGGAGGGCCCGGTGAAGAGGAGACGAAGGGAAGCAGAAATTTCACACTGGATCCTCCCTCCCTCCCTCCCTCCCTCCTTCCCCATCAACTCCACATCCACAGAGACCTGCCCAAAGAGAGTCCAGGTAGGGCTATCGACAGTATCCGCTTTATTCCCAGAAAGCTCCTGCTTAAAAATAACCGGTAGTCTCTAAGATGTCTGTCACCAACCAGGTTCTCCTGTATCGATTTACTCAAAAGGCAGTTACAGAGACAGTCGGTTCACTCCCACAAATGGAACTACAACAGCCTGGGCTGGGCCAGGCCAAACCCAGGAGCTTGGAACTTCATCAAGGTCTCCCATATAGGTGCAGGGGCCCAAGCACTCAGGCCATCTTTAGCTATCTTCCCAAGCACATTAGCAGGGAGTTGGACTCTGGCATCGCAGGCAGTGGCAACCTCAGGGCCCTAGGAAGCGGTTCCTTGGTCTCAAGTCTCTGCCTGCAACGCTGGCATCCCACAGCAGCATGGGTTTGAGTGCCTGCCACCTGGTCCAGGACTGATCCAGCTTAACCAGATGCCCCACAATGCTTGCATCTCTCTCTCTCTCTCTCTCTCATTCTCCTCCTCCTTCTCTCCTTCCCTGTCTCTGTAATGCTGCCTCTCCAATAAATATGTAATCCATTAAAAAGTGAAAAGAAAGTGATCGATTGTGGGGTTGAATCTTCAACTATCTTCAAGTAATCATAAGATGATCCGCCTCTCCCATTGGAGTACCTGGATTGGATATTTAAAAAAAAAAAAATTTTTTTTTTTTGACAGACAGAGTGGACAGTGAGAGAGAGAGACAGAGAGAAAGGTCTTCCTTTGCCATTGGTTCACCCTCCAATGGCCGTCGCGGCCGGCGCGCTGCGGCCGGCGCACCGCACTGATCCGATGGCAGGAGCCAGGTGCTTCTCCTGGTCTCCCATGGGGTGCAGGGCCCAAGCACTTGGGCCATCCTCCACTGCACTCCCTAGCCACAGCAGAGAGCTGGCCTGGAAGAGGGGCAACCGGGACAGAATCCGGTGCCCCGACCGGGACTAGAACCCGGTGTTGAGCCGCGGCGCCAGCCAGGATTGGATTTTTTACTCCAGTATGACTCTAGCTCCCCACCAGTGGAGACTCTGGGGTGCAGCCCTGACAGTTCCCGTCACTCACACCCAATAGCGTCTGACTCTATTTTTTTCACCGTGGGGCTTTCTAACAATCCCCACACATGGATGTCAGGGAGCCAAGTACTTGAAACCTCACCTGCTGCCTCCCAGGGCATGCCTCTGCACAAAGCTTGAATCAGAGGAGACTCAGGAATCGAACCCATGCTCCACTGCATGAGACGGGAGCGCCCCATGCCGAAAACTCTAACCGTTGATCCGAACGCCCACCACACATTATTTCTTCAAGTTTTAAGATTCATTTATTTATTTCTGAATCGGAAAGGTAAAGTGTGTGTGGGGTGGGGGGAGGTAGAGAGAAACACAGAGAGAGAGAGATTGATTCCATCTGCTGGTTTCACTCCCCGCCTCTTCAAACTACAGCTCTCTACAACATGCTCTACAATATGCCCACCTTTGCAAATTCCCTCACAACACCGCCAAAATGAAGGAACGTACTAGTGGCGGCTGTCCCACGGCTCCTCGTCTGTCCTACCTATCGCTGCCTTTGACAAAATCTCTGTGAGACACGGAACATCCGAGTGACCATATACAGCAGCGGCACCAATCTTGTGTCACCACACTACCACAGACTAGGGAATTTTGTGAACTTCTCTTAGGATGCGGACAGAACCGACTTCCTCTGGCAAATGTAGATGTACATATATCAAAACACCTTTACCTCCCCTCCCTACAGAATGAACAAGCAGGCCAACAGAGAACTAAGCAAATGGAACACAGGCAAGAAGTCAAGAGGAATCATGAAATGACACATAATTCAGGGTGTAACAGCAACGACGGTGTGGGTGGGAGAGGTCTAAGTAGACTTTGTATCCACCGGTTCACTCCACAAATGCCCGCAACAAAGAGCCAAGGCTGGGCCTGGTCAAAGCCAGGAGCCAGAAACGCTACCCAGTGGAGGAGGGGGGGCACTCGTGACATCACGTGCTGCCTCCCAGGATGTGTATCATCGGGAAGCCAGAATGTGGGTAGCCAGACTCAAAGCAGGCACCCGGATGTATAGCATGCAGGCACATGCCAGGTGCCAGGGTATGGTTTTTGGTTTTTTTTTGTTTTGTTTTTTGTTTTTTTTTTTTTTTTTTTGACAGGCAGAGTTAGACAGTGAGAGAGAGAGACAGAGAGAAAGGTCTTCCTTTTTCCGTTGGTTCACACCCCCCCCCCAAGTGGCTGCTGCGGCCGGTGCGTTGCGGCTGGCACACTGTGCCGATCCGAAGCCAGGAGCCAGGTGCTTCCTCCTGGTCTCCCAGGGGAGTGCAGGGCCCAAGGATCTGGGCCATCCTCCACTGAACTCCCAGGCAACCACAGCAGAGAGCTGGACTGGAAGAGGAGCAACCCAGACAGAACCGGCACCCCGACTGGGACTAGAACCCGGTGTGCCGGCGCCGCAGGCGGAGGATTAGCCTAGTGAGCCACGGCGCCGCCCCCCCCCCCCCCCCCCCGGCATGTGGATTTTACAAGTTGAAAATCTCCTTTCACTCTTTGTCACAGGACCCACAGTCATTTACAGTCCTCGTTCACTTCTTTTCTGATGCTCCAAATGGCTGCACTGTCAGATTTTCACATCCCTCACATCCCCACTCGACAAAGCCAGAAAACTTCCTCGCTGATGTGAAATCCACTCCCGTCGGAAACACGTTCGACTGCACAGTTCCATGACATTCGGTACACTCACGTCACGGTCACGTTCGTTGCTGTAGTCCTATTTTTATTTTTAAAATAAGGAGGGAGAGGGACACACACACACACACACACACACGGGCTGGAGCTGGGTCAGAGACTGCATCCAGATCTCCCACATGCTCAGCAGGAGCCTAAACACTTTGGGGTATTTGTCAGACAGTACCCTTCCTATTTGCCCAACAACAGCCATATCCCCCTACGGCCCTCAACCCCACCTCGCCTGCCCACTCATCGTGCCATAACAAGTCTTCCTCTGTGGCGATCTTCTCTGGGGTTCCTTCACATTTGTCCAACTACCTCTTGTGTTAGGGTGGTGAGAAGGCACGTGAGGTCACTCACTGATGCCCTGGGCTCACAGAGGGGGACTGTGGATTTCCACGGGAAGCAGGTGGGAGAGTGAGAAGTGCTTGTGAAACCCAAAGGCGAATGACCATAATCTGCCCCTCCTCCCCAGAGCAAGCACAGTTCAGCAGAGGTGTCTGTCTGTCTGTCTGTCTGTCTGTTGTCAAAATCATCCCCTGCTAGCCTTCTGTCCTGTGACTACCAGAATTCCAGAACGGCAAGAGAATCTGCTCAGCATTCCACTGCACTGGGTCTGTCTCCTCTGAAAGACACATGTGCACGCTCTATCTTAAGCAAACACACCCCAGGCCATAAAGAAAGATGTCAGCCTTCAAGTCAGGGTTTCAGCTGTGGTCGCTGTCATGGTTTCCAGGGCTAAGAGGACTGACTGACCTTTGCCCCAGAAAGGCAGCATTCTGGCGGAGCAGGGAAAGTTGGCCATTCACTGACAAAGACCCGAGGTGGGGGAGCTGAGGAGAAGAGAAAAGGAAACCCATTCACAGAGAAAAGCTCGGGGCTGTTTCTTCTGCATTTGAATGAAGCCAATTGAATGAGGCAGATTCCAAGTCATTGAGGGTGGGTGGGTGGGTGTGGCAAGTAGATTCCCAAGGCCAGGCTACCAGTTTCTCTCTTCAGCTGTGCCTTGCAAAGTCATCACAGTGGCAGGATAGGATAAGATTCATTCTGGGAGGGTGTGTGTCCTCCCCCCACCTCTGTCCCCATGGGCACCTCTGCCCTGACTCTGGCCTAGGAAGAGGGCACGGGGCAGGGGAGTGAAATAACTGGCCAGGGATGCCAGGAACACAGCTTTCCTCCCTGCCCTTTTGCTCCAACCTTGGAACATCTTAGCTTATCCAGAGAATATTCTATAACTAGGAAGGCACCAATATTTTTTTTTTCTTTTTCTTCCTGGGCATAGGTGCACACTGGTGTATTCCACCATGAGCCCATCCACAGGCATGTTTAACTTACCAGTTGTTCTTTGGCCAGAACATACAAGGCTGCTGCCAGATGCATCTCTGTTCACAGATCCTTCTGTGTTAGCCTATTTGCTTGCTTATGTGAAAGGTTAAAAACAGAGATAGAGATAGAGATGATAGAGATATAGAGAGAGATAGAGAGAGAGAGAGGGAGAAGGTGAGACATCTGGTACACTCCCACAAATGGCCACCATGGCCAGGGCTGGGCCATGATGAACCCAGGAACCAGGAGCTCCTTCCAGGTGCCTAAGACTTGGGATAGCCTCTGATACCACCCCCCAGGCCATTATCAGGGAGTTGGATTGGAACTGGAGTGGCTAAGACTCAAACTGGTGCCCATATGAGATGCTGGGGTCACAGGCGGCAGCTGTACCTGCTGCACCACAATGCCGGTCTCACCAGTGTCTTTATATTATGAAATCTGCTTCCATTCATCTACTTCAGCCATCCACTGCTGCCTTTCCAGACCCATTAGCAGGAAGCTCGATTCAGAAGCATATAGAGTACCCAGGACCCGACTTGGCACTCTGGTGTGAGATGCCAACATCTCAAGCAACCGCTAATCCAACCATGCCACAAAACACCCCACCTCAATTGTTTTTGTCATTCATCATCAGGATTTGGGATTTTACACACACACACACACACACACACACACACACACACACATTCTGTCACCTGATCACATGAACCCTGAATGTAACAGCCAGGGTAAGTGCAATCTCCTGTGTAATATGATGTTTTCTCAGTTCAGTTTCTCAGCTACAGCACAGGGACAGGTAGTAAAAGGTGGTAAAAGGCTTCATTCATACATGTTGTGATGCCAGGACCAGTGTGGTAACACAGCGGGTTAAGGCAGATTCTGCTGTCATATATCAGGTGTACCCCGATACATGACAGGCACCCTGAAGAAGCTCTTTAAAAGGAAAAAAAAAAAATCCAGCGTTTGGGACAGCAGCTTCTCAGATCAGTGTGGGCTCTTCCTCCTTCCTGCTAAGATGTCTTGGCTTGATTGATTTAGAATGTAGACTTACAGAGAGGAAAGGTAGGGAAGGAGGTAGGGAGGTAGGGGTGTGTGTGTGTGTGTGTGTGTGTGTGTGTGTGTGAAAAGGAGAAGGTACTCCCAGGATCTATTCATCAGAAACTATATGTTTAGCAGAGCAGCCAGGCAGAACCTAAAGCAGCACTCCTCCGTGGGGTGTGTGCATCCCAAGCATAACTCACAAGGGCATAATGACCACCTGCCCCACTCACTCTGCCTTGCAATCTTCCTTTAAGAAAAAGAAGCAAGCTGTGATTTTTTTCATGTTGTGTCACATGCCATGCCCGTTGTCTGAATCTCCTCCCTCTACATGGTCAATATTTTATCACAATTTTCACTTCTAATCCTTTTTTTTTTTTTTTTTTAGATATTTATTTTTTCAGGCAGAGTTACAGAGAGGCAGAGGTCTCCCACGCACCAGTTCACATCCCAGGTGGCTGAAACACCCTGAGTTGCACCGATACGAACCCAGGAGCCTGAGCTTTTTCCGTGTCTCCCGTGGGAGTGCAGAGGCAGAAGGACTCAGGCCTCCTTTTACTGTTTTTGCAGACCGTAGCAGAGAGCAGCCAGCTGGGATGGGATTCGAATGGGAGCCCATATGGGATGCCGGCACTGCTTGTGGCAGTTTTACCTGCTACACCACAGCACAGGCCCCCTAATAATGATAATAATAATAATAATAATAATAATTCTTTTTAAGATTTTTATCTTTTTTTTTTCTGGAGAGTCAGAGTTACAGAGAGTCCTTCCATCTCAAACTGGAGCCACAGATAGATGCTTAACCTACTATGCCCCAGGGTCAGCCCAACCCCCCCCACCTTCAGAGACTTAGTTGGCCAATTCTCTTTTAAATTTAATGTACTCTTATTTATGTGAAAGAGTTGTGGGGTGACTGGCTGAGAGTTGGGAGAGGAAGAGAGATCTTCCATCTGCTGGATGGGCTCTGGGTGGCCAGGGCAAATCCAGGAGGCAGGTGCCGGGAGCTTCATCTGTTCCACATCTCCCAGCTGGTCCAAGTAGTGGGTCAATCTTCCCGTGGCTTTCCAGGTGAATTAGCAACGAGCTGTATTGGAAATGGAGGAGGAGGGACTGGAAATAGACCTCATATTAGCGGATCACGGAGTCACAGCTGAGCTGAGCCCCCTTAAGATTTTTTTTTTTTTTTGACAGGCAGAGTGGACAGTGAGAGAGAGAGAGAGGTCTTCCTTTTCCGTTGGTTCACCCGCCAAGGGCTGCTGTGGCCGTTGCACCACAGCGATCCGAAGCCAGGAGCCAGGTGCTTCTCCTGGTCTCCCTTATAGGTGCAGGGCCCAAGGACTTGGGCCATCCTCCACTGCCTTCCCGGGCCACAGCGGAGAGCTGGACTGGAAGATGAGCAACCGGGACAGAATCCGGTGCCCCAACTGGGACTAGAACCCGGTGTGCCGGCGCTGCAGGCAGAGGATTAGCCTAGTGAGCCATGGCGCCAGCCCAAGATTTTTTTTTTTTTTTTTTAAGATTACACTGTACTGGGGCCAATCCAGCTCTCTGCTATGGCCTCCCACGTGGGAGACTGGGAAGAAGCTCCTGGCTCCTGGCTCCTGGCTTCGGAGCAGCACAGCTGGGGAGTGAACCCGGGGACGGAAGACTCTGTCTCTCTCTGCCTCTGCCTCTCTGTAACTCTGTTTTAAATAAATAAATAAACCTTTCCTTCCTTCCTTTCTTTCAAATAAATAGATCTTATAAAAGAAAAATTCCTGAAGTCAGGTACCCCGGAGAAGCTCTTTAAAAAAAAAAAAAAAAAAAGACACCATTTGGGACATCAGTATCTCATATCAGAGTGTGGAGCCACACACACAGGCAGGCAGATGCTTAACCTACTATGCCCCAGGGCCAGCCCATCCCCCCCCTCCCTTTCAGAGATTTAGTTAGCCAATTCTTTTTAAAATTAATTTACTCTTATGTATGTGGAAAAGTTATGGGGTAACAGGCTGAGGGTTGGGAGAGGAAGAGAGATCTTCCATCTGCTGGATGGGCTCTGGGTGGCCAGGGCAAATCCAGGAGGCAGGTGCCGGGAGCTTCATCTGTTCCACTTCTCCCAGCTGGTCCAAGTAGTGGGTCAATCTTCCCGTGGCTTTCCAGGTGAATTAACAAGGAGCTGGATTGGAAATGGAGGAGGAGAGACTGGAAATAGATCTCATATTAGCAGATCACGGAGTCACAGCTGAGCCGAGTTCCCTTAAGATTTTTTTTTTTTTTTTAAAGAAAGATTGCACTGGGGGCCGGCGCTGCGGTGCAGCAGGTTAACGCCTTGGCCCGAAGCGCCAGCATCCCATATGTGCACCAGTTTGAGTCCCGGCTGCTCCTCTTCCAATCCAGCTCTCTGCTATGGCCTGGGAAAGCAGTGGAAGATGGCCCAAGCCCTTGAGCCTCTATACCCCCTGTGGGAGACCCAGAAGAAGCTCCTGGCTCCTGGCTTCAGATCAGCACAGTTCCAGCCATTGCAGCCCATTGGGGAGTGAACCATCAGACAAAAGACCTCTCTCACTTTCTCTGCCTCTCCTCTCTCTGTGTGTGTAACTCTTTCAAGTGAATAAATAAATAAATCAATTTTTCTTAAAGATTTATTTATTTACTTGAAAGTCAGAGTCACACAGAGAGAGGAGAGGCAGAGAGAGGTCTTCTGTCTGATGGCACTCCTATGGGATGCTGGTGCTTCAGGCCAGGGTGTTAACCCGCTGCACTGCAGCACCAGCCCCAAATAAATAAATCTTTTAAATTTAAAAAAAAAAAATGAAGATTGCACTGTATTGGGGCCAATCCAGCTCTCTGCTATGGCCTGGGAAAGCAGCAGAAGATGGCCCAAGTCCTTGGGCCCCTGCACCCATGTGGGTGACCTGGAAGAAGCTCCTGGCTCCTGGCTTTGGATCAGCATAGCTCCAGCCATAGCAGCCATCTGGAGGTGAACCAGGGGATGGAAGACTCTGTCTCTGTCTCTGCCTCTCTATAACTCATTCCAATACGTAAATAAAAAAAAAAAATCAACCTTTCTTCCTTTCTTCCTTTCTAATAAATAGATCTTATGAAAGAAAAATTCCTGAAGACAGGTTCCCTGGAGAAGCTCTTTAAAGAGAAAAAAAAAAAAAAAAAAAAAGCCGGCGCCGCGGCTCACTAGGCTAATCCTCCGCCTTGCGGCGCCGGCACACCGGGTTCTAGTCCCGGTCGGGGCACCGGATTCTGTCCCAGTTGCCCCTCTTCCAGGCCAGCTCTCTGCTGTGGCCAGGGAGTGCAGTGGAGGATGGCCCAAGTGCTTGGGCCCTGCACCCCACGGGAGACCAGGAGAAGCACCTGGCTCCTGCCTTTGGATCAGCACGGTGCGCTGGCCGTGGCGGCCATTGGAGGGTGAACCAACGGCAAAGGAAGACCTTTCTCTCTGTCTCTCTCTCTCTCTCTCTCACTATCCACTCTGCCTGCCAAAAACAAAACAAAACAAAACAAAACAAAACAAAAAAAACAAACAAACAAACAAAAAAACCCCACCATTTGGAACATCAGCATCTTATATCGGAGTGTGGGCTCTTCCTCCTTCTTGCTAAGATGTCTTGATCTGGTCCAGTCCCAGCTACTGTGGGGCACTTATTTCTTAAGATGGCTTGATTGATTTAGAACACCTAGTGTTCAATTTCTGCACCTAGTGACCTTCCTTTTAGATTCAAAATGGCTCTCGCTCTCCTGGTACTAAAGATTCCATTTTGAGTCCAAATGCATGATTTTTCTGGTACTCTGCCTTGGAAGGAAGGAAGGGTACTTTTTGATGCTCTGCCTCCAGATAAATCAATATTCTTTTAAAATTTTTATTTATTTTTTGACAGGCAGAGTGGACAGTGAGAGAGAGAGAGAGAGAGAGAGAGAGAAAGGTCTTCCTTTGCCGTTGGTTCACCCTCCAATGGCCACCGCGGCCAGCGCACCGTGCTGATCCAAAGGCAGGAGCCAGGTGCTTCTCCTGGTCTCCCGTGGGGTGCAGGGCCCAAGGACTTGGGCCATCCTCCACTGCACTCCCTGGCCACAGCAGAGAGCTGGCCTGGAAGAGGGGCAACCGGGACAGAATCCGGCATCCCAACCGGGACTAGAACCCGGTGTGCCGGCGCCACTAGGCGGAGGATTAGCTTAGTGAGCCGCAGCGCCAGCCTCAATATTCATTTGTGAATCGTGATTTTTTTCGGATGTTCTAGATAGATACATGATAGATAGATAGATAGATAGATAGATAGATAGATAACCATGTTGGGAGGGAGGGAGGTTTTTCATCCACTGGCTCCTGGCTCTCCTATCTATGTCATCTGTCTCCCTTCATATAAGGAAAAGGTTCTCCAAGGATCTATTCATGGGAAGCTGTATGTTAAGCAGAGCCGCCAAGCAGAACTCAAAGTGGCAGGCATCCCAAACGTAACTCACCAGGACATAATGACACCCCCCCCCACAACTGCCTCACTCCGATATTTTTCCCCCATAGCATTTTTCAGATTTCCAAAGATCACTACGACTGAGTGAGCAAGCAGCTCTCTTCCCCCACGGTAGGCCTGGGTGCTGACCCGCCACCCAGTGTTCAATTTCTGCACCTATTGACCTTCCTTTTTGATTCAAAATGGCTCTTGATACTCTGGCACTAAAGACTCCATTTTGAGTTCAAATGACTTCTCCCACCTTCCGCGCCCCGCCCCCGCCCCCAGTGTGGCATGGATGATTGCAAATTAGGATTATAAGGAGGATGTCTGTCTGTAATACCAACCTTGATTAAGAAAAAAAAAATAGTCATCGTCGTGCTGTGGATTCACACACCACCCACCCCTGACATAGGCATCCCTTTGGAGAAAGCAGCGGTTTGAGTCCTGGCTGCGCTCCATGAAATCCAGCTCCCTGCTAGTGTGTGTTGGGGGGGGGGGGTGGAGGGGGGGATGGGAATACAGTACCATATCGCCCGAGTGCAAATGTAAATCTGTGAAAGAGACAGGATTTTCATTTATTGTGGCAAAGTTACAGAGAGAAAGGAAGGTCTTCCATCTGCCGGCTCACTCCACTCCCCAAATGGCTGGGTCGCTCTGCTCTGAAGCCAGAAGGCAGGAGCTTGTTCCGCATCTCCCACGTGTGTGCAGGGGCAAAAGCACGCCCACAAGAGATGCCTGCCTGCTTGTGCCTCAGGGAAAGGCTCAGCCTACTAAGCCCCAGCACCGCCCCTGAAATAATCATGTTTGAATCATGGCGTTTCTGGTACTCTGCCTCACAATGAACAAATCAATCATTGCTTTTGATTCATGATTTTCCTGATGTTCTAGATTGATTGATAGATCGATTGATCAATCAATAGATGATAGATAATCGTGTTTGAACTGAGATTTCTGCCTCTCAGTGAATGAAGGAATGAATGAATGAATGATTGAGTGAATGAATGAAGAGTTAGATAATGATGTAGGAATTTTAGATTTTTTCTGATGCTCTGCCTTGCAATAAAGAAATAAGTAATCATGTTTGGTGATTTTTCTGATGTTCTGCCTCAGGATGGATGGATGACGGTGTACGAAACGGGGAGAGGGAGATGGATAGGTAACCCCGTTTGGTGCTTTTTCCCCTGTTCCGCCGCCTCGCAGTAGATTGATAGTCATGTTTGAATTGAATTTTTTGTGAGGTTCTGCCAGGGGGAGGGGGAGGGGGAGGGGAGGGGAGGGGGAGGGGGAGGGGGAGGGGGAGGGGGAGGGGGAGGGGGAGGGGGAGGGGGAGGGGGAGGGGGAGCCCAAACATAACTCCCCAGGGCATAGTGATCACCCACCCCACTCCGATACTTCATTTCTTTGAAATATCCACACACACAGCATTCGCAAGATCCAAAGGATCACTAAGATTGAGTGAGTAAGCAGCATTCCTATCCTTGGCAGGTCTGGGTGATGACGCGCCACCTAGTGTTCAACTTCTGCACCTACTGACCTTTTTTCGATTTCAAATGGCTCTCCAGCACCCTGGTACTAAAGAGTCCAACTGCAACTGCATGCTTTGTTTTGTTTTGTTCCCCCCCCCCCCCATCACACCCATGATGGCGAAGTAAGATCACGGGGAGGAAGATATCTGTGAACCAAATAAGTAATCATTTTTGAACTGTGATTTCTCTCACATTGTGCCTCACAGATAATAGATACTGGTGTTTGAATGGCCTCCAAGTAAATCAATCACTGTATTTGAATCATGAATCAGGATTTCTGTGATGCCCTGCCTCACATGAAATGAATGATGGATAGAGAAGTGTGTGTGTGTGTGTGTGTGTGAGAGAGAGAGAGAGAGAGAGAGAGAGAGAGAGAGATGGATAATCATGTTCAAATGGAGATTGTTCTGATGCTCTGCCTCACAATAAACACACAAATAATCCTTTTCAAACCCTGATTACCCCTTGTGGTGTTTAGAACAAGAAACAAGCAGTCCCACTTCATGTTGTGTCCCACGCCATAGGCCACAACACGTGTCTGAATCTCCTCCCTCTACATGGCCACAATTTGCATTTCTAATCATTTCAGGAAATTCTTACACAGGGTTGGGGGTTGGGAGCCAGGAGAGAGCCATCTCTCATCTGCTGGATGGGGCCTGGGCCAGGGCGCTCTGGCCCTGGAAGAGCGGCAGAGGATGGAACAGGTGCACACGTGCAAGCAAAAAAGGAAAAAATGCTGTGAGCCTCACTGTCCCTCACTCCCATGGCAGGGTAAGCACGGTGATCGCCACACACAAACACACACACACTCTTCTTTATCCATCCATCCCTGTGTGTGTGTGTGTGTGTGTGTGTGTGTGTGTGTGTCACAGTCTCGATGTGATCGTGAGAGATGATCATGGCTCCTTCCTAGATATCAGTAGGTACAACACGGGCAAAGGGGCAATCAGGCACGCACAGTACCAAGGAGCAGGACCCTCCCGCAAATCCAGGCCTGGGTGAAGGCATGTCCCGTGGGAGACGTGCAGGCTGAGCGATCCCACCAGACATCCAGCCGATGGAGCAGAGTCCTTTTCCGGGGGTGGGTACGACGGAGGGAGTCAGGAAAGACGGCAGAGCCCAGTAGGCTCTCGGAACCATGCCGC
>NW_027208226.1:112500-130000 GCF_964237555.1 Oryctolagus cuniculus | reverse complement strand
ACCCTCCACATCTTCTCCCACGCACACCCAAGAGCCCCGCCGCCAGGGCCCCTCCACGCGACAGCGCCAACAACCGCACACACCGGACGGCCCTCGCGCCATCTCCCGCCCATCCAACCATCCGGATCTCCATGCCCGGAGAAGCACCGCGACCCCGAGGGAACGCTCCCCAGGGGCGACCACGCGGGCCGAGGGGGAAGAGAGGGCTGGGCCCAGCCCAACACACGTGCCGACCGCCGCCCGACGACGGCCAGTCGCAGCCCGGGGTGGCGAGCAGGGGAAGCTGAGAGCTGCCCGCTCGCGCCACAGCCCCGGGGACGCGCAGGACGGACCACGCGCGCCCCCGCCAAGCCCCGGCCGACAAGGCAACACACGGAGAGTGACGCGGAAGGCACGCGCGCACACGGGCACGCGCGCCGGTCCCCAACACGAAGAAAGAGCGACGGACCGCCAGCCCGGCCCGGCGGGACCCTCCCCCGACACGGAGGGGGGAGGCGCGGGCCGCGGCCATTAGGGCCGAAAGAGCAGCGCCCCGGTCCCCACCGCGGGGACCGGCAGACCCACCAGCACGCCTACGCTTCCCCCCAACAGAAGGGGCAAACGGGGCGCACGGGTGGGGTACGCCACCCAACGCACTCAGCACAGGAGGGACGGCGGCCGGGGGATAACGGTACCCCGTCAGAAGGCACGCCCCTCTCTCGGATCGCTAGAGAAGGCGTTCCTCACCGAAGGTGGGCCACACCCCACCCCAACTGCCCCCCCCCGCCGGGCCGGCAGGAGGCAAGCCGAGGGAGCACCACCCGAGAGACCGATCAATCGGGCGAGGGGGTCTGCGGTATAGGGAAGAAACGGCACCTCGAGCATCCGCGGCCAGGGCAAGGGCAGGCTGGGCGCATTACCAATCCCATTCGCCACAGCCCTCCCGGCCCCCGCACTCGTCCGGCCAGACCGGACCACACCGCGACTGCTCGACACACCTGGCACACACCACCCCACGGGGGCAGGGTGGCAAGCGCGCAGGCATGCGCCCACCAAGCCGATACCCCACACACACGTGGGGACGACGGCACGACACCGGCAGCCTCCCTCCAAGCGAGGCGAAGCACACACGTGTCTCCTTCTCTTACCGCCTCGACCCCCCCAAGACTCCCAAGGGGCACAGGCAGCAGCCAGAGGCAGCCGCAGCAGCGACACCCGGGAGAGGGCGCTGGGGGAACAGGAGCAACACCACCACTCGGCTTCAGGCACCTGAGGCACAACCTGGACCACTCCAGGGGCACCGCACAGGCTCGCGCGGAGGCAAGGCTCCGCAGCCACAGAGCCCACGACAGGGCGACGGCGAGGGATGCCCGCCACGTCAGAGGACCCCGACCCCCCCCGCGCGCAAAAGCACGGGGACAGCAGAGGCCGGGCCGGTTTCCGCACCCCTGCCACCCACACACCACCCGCAGGTGGGGAAGGCAGAACGAGGGGCCCGCAGGCCAGAACGAGAGGCTCAGCAGCATTCACCATGAACGGCTGTCCCTCATCTGGAGCGGCTTAGGTCCGGCCCAGGAGAGCGCCACAGCACCACATCGGTCACAGTCAGGTCTAGGCTTTAACACGTGGAGCGAGGGCGGGGGGACACGACCCGGCGAGGACAGCCACCAGAGGGGCCCGCTGCAGCCTCACCAGCCCCCGCCTCTCACTGCAGGCGGTAGACAACCCCAGCGGAGAACGCCTGACACGCACACGTGGCATGAAGCCACCCCTCATCGAGGGCCTTTCAAGTCAGAGGGTTGTCACAACCACCACGCGATCGGCTCACCAGCGGCAGAGAGCGCACGCAGGTAGAGGACCCGACGCCCGCCTCACCCCACCGCCCTCGGGCACCATAGGCCGGAGGTGGCATCACCGTCGCGGGACAACCGGAACGAACGCACACAAGCCACCGCGCGAGCCCAAGCAGGTGGCTCTCAGAAAGGAGCACGGTCGAGCACCAGCCCACTGGAAGCCCACTTTGTCCCCGTGTCCCCAACGCACGTCCGGAGTCCCCTCCCTGGCGACAGTCACCAGAGAACAGCGTGTCAGCACCTACCTGCAGGTCCAAAACCACAACTCCAAGTATAAAAATGTCCACGCGAGAGGACACAGGGCTGATGCACTGGACACAGCCACCTCTGAGCTTGGGGACCCGGTCACTTGTCCCCAAAATGCCACCCATCTCTGTTAGAGGACACTCCTCTGGCCACCTGGTCGACCTGGGGTGGGG
Organism: Oryctolagus cuniculus; assembly: GCF_964237555.1. Taxonomy (NCBI): domain Eukaryota; kingdom Metazoa; phylum Chordata; class Mammalia; order Lagomorpha; family Leporidae; genus Oryctolagus; species Oryctolagus cuniculus. Next base: position 127,749 of record NW_027208226.1, on the reverse strand, counting down.
GAGGGGACTAGGGACATGAGCAGGCCACCACCCCACACGAGGCAGGCAGCCCCATCCAGGCGAACTCACACACGGGCTGCAGCGGACCGGCCTCTGGCCCTCAGAAGGCAACCCAGGGGCCGGCGCCATGGCTCAATAGGCTAATCCTCCGCCTTGCGGTGCCGGCACACCAGGTTCTAGTCCCGGTCGGGATGCCGGATTCTGTCCCGGTTGCCCCTCTTCCAGGCCAGCTCTCTGCTGTGGCCAGGGAGTGCAGTGGAGGATGGCCCAAGTGCTTGGGCCCTGCACCCCACGGGAGACCAGGAGAAGCACCTGGTTCCTGCCATCGGATCAGTGCGGTGTGTCGGCCGCAGCACACTGGCCGTGGCGGCCATTGGAGGGTGAACCAACGGCAACGGAAGACCTTTCTCTCTGTCTCTCTCACTGTCCACTCTGCCTGTCAAAAAAAAAAAAAAAAAAAAAAAAAAAAAAAAAAAAAGGCAACCCAGGACCTTCGATCGCTCCCTGAAGGGGGATTTTGGAAAGGGAAAAAAAAAAAAAAAAATCCAGACCTTCCTTAGTGGCAAGTAGCAAATAATTAGGCCCAAGTGCAGAAGGACTTCGAAGAAAGAAAAGGAAAAACAAAGTCCCAAGCCTGTATGGCCAAGGCACCCTTCCCTCTGCCACCCACAGATCGACATCCCCGGTCGGTCCCCGTAGGTGGTGGCGGTGGTGGCAGCAGCACTACCAGTACGTAGTGTGACAGGGTGTGCTGGTCGACCCGCCAACAGTAGCGCCACCCCAGTCTAGCCACGTTCAGGCGCGAGGCGACGCCCGCCTCCCTCCACAGCCTTTGCCTGCTCACTTGCCATCCTCCAGGCCCAATCTCTGACCAATACATCAGGCCCCCAGGTCCCAGCAGGGCAGGGACAGTCCTTCCTGCAGCTTAGGGACTTCGTCACACTCTGTCTCGGGCTCCTCGGCCACTTGTCATCCCTTGTCGGCTCCGGAGCCTGCGACAGCCATATCAAGGCAGCCACCAGGTGGAGTCCGACAACCGACACCGAGGAACCAAGGGACAGCCAGCTGGATGCATCCAGGCGGCAGGGGGACGACATCGTAGCTCAGAACGTGTTTCTCGGCTGCCCGGGGGCAGAGAGTGTGTGGAGGGGGTCGGGGGCAGGTGTCTGCACAACCACAAAGGCTGTGGGGCATAGGTGCCCACACAGCCGAGGGTTGGGACTCAGCAGACTCTGGGAATCTCAGAGCATGAAGTGCCTCCCAAAGACGGGTCTGGCCTCGCCTGGCTCCGGGGAGTCAGCCTGTCAGACCCCCAGGGCTGTCCTGGCCACGAGGAGCATCTTCTCGTGGCTCATGGGGTGTGTGTGGGGAGGGAGAGGGGGGCATTGGGAAGGAGGCTCATCCTCTAGCAGCACACCATCTGTGACAGAGGCCATCCATGGGCTTCACTATTGCCTGGGCACGTGGGGATGCACTCCACAGATCACTATTTACACAGAAGTTTAAAAAAATGGGGGGGGGGGAGGGGAGTGTAGTGTGTCATATTCTTATTTTTTGTATCTATGAACTACATAGAACCTCTTCTCTTTGCATTGATATCACATTCACATAAGAATTGACTTCTTAAAAAGTCCACTTGGCCACCCAAAGGTGAAGGAAGGAAAGGAAAGGAAAGGAAAGGAAAGGAAAGGAAAGGAAAGGAAAGGAAAGGAAAGGAAAGGAAGAAGAAAAGACGAGAGAGCAGCAGAGAGAATTAAAAAGAGGGGAAAACATTGAAAGAACACTAGGGAGAGAGAAACAGAAAGAGTGAAAGTAAAAAAAAAAAAAAGTTGGAGAAAGAAGAAAAAAAAGGAGGACCGAACAGAAAGACAAAAACTGAGAGAAAGAAAACGTAAAAGATGGGGGAAAGAAGGAATGGAAGTTTAGAAAGAAAACCGTGAGGACGTGAGGACACGACAAAGAAAGGAAACACATGAGGGAAGGTAGGAGACAAAAAATGAAACCAAAATAAGGAAGAGAGGAGAAAGCATGAAGATTTAAAAAGACGAGAGAGAGAGAGAGCAAGTGGGGAGAAAAAATAAGAAAGGACAAAGAATATCAAGTCAAGGGGGGAGTGAGAAATAAAGTCGGAAGAAAGAGAAAGAAGCTAGAAGGAGGCGGACAGACACACGGACGAGCGGGAAACAGCACGAGAGCAAGAGACAACAGGGAATAAACTGAGAAAGAGAACATAAAAGAAAGGAAAAAGAACGAGAGGAAGGAAGGAAGGAAGGAAGGAAGGAAGGAAGGAAGGAAGGAAGGAAGGAAGAGAAAGAAAGAAAGAAAGAAAGAAAGAAAGAAAGAAAGAAAGAAAGAAAGAAAGAAAGAAAGAAAGAAAGAGAGAGAAAGAAAGACGCGAACGGTAACCCACAGGGGACTCAGATCACCCAGGGTGGCGCCCAAGGACCCGAGAGCCCATCCCCAGTCACGGCCCGCTCCCCGCACCCGGCCAGCTTCCCACCCCTCTCGCGGCAGCTGCGGCGGCGGCGGCAGCGCCCCAGCCCAGAGAAAAATGCCCCCCCCGCCCCCACAGCAGAAAGCTCGCCTGTGCTCCACACCGCGCATGTGCTAAACAGGCCCCCAACCACTGCGCAGCCTCCACCCCGAAGTCTCGCGATACTCAGGACGCTCTATTTAGACGCCAGCGCCATTTTGGCTTTCACCGGCCACCGTGCCCGATCTGATACTGTGGTCGCTAGGTGGCGCGCGAGGATCGCCGTAGAGAGATTTGGGTCTCTCGGCGGGGGTGGGTGGGGAGGAAGGGGGAGATGAAGGGCAGGGCAGAGGAGGCTGAGGGAGGAAGGTGAATGAGGAATGACACTGGGTCCCAGGCCCGTGGGTCAGCTCCAGATTCCCCCACACTCACACACACACACACACACCCACACACCCCCTTGGGCCATATTTCTCCAGGCCTGGCTCTCCAGAAATCTCAGCCAATGATGAGAGGGAGGGCTTCCCGGGAGCTGGGAGCTGGGCCAGACAGGAACACAGGCACACACTCACAGTCACACTCACACACTCACTTTCTTCAATGCAATCACTGTCTCCAGCCGGGACGGCCCTCCCTAGGTAGTACTGTTATAAAGGATGGCCCAGTATCTCCTCGCTGTGTGTCTCCTTCCACCACCAGGAGTTGGAAGGAAATGTGAAGGGTCACCACTGGAAGACCGGGAGGCAGGGTGGAAGCACAACAATCCTGCCCAGCTTTGTATGCTTCTTGGAGAGATACATTGATTTATGCCATTTTTTTCTTTTTCATGTGAAATGCAGTGACATAAAGAGAAGGATAGAGAGAGAGGGGAGAGAGGAGAGGTAGGAGAGGTGGGGGGAGAGAGAGAGAGAGGGAGGGAGGGAGGGAGGGAGGGAGGGAGATATCTTCACTTCCCAAATGCCCACAGCAGCTGAGGCTGGGCTAGGCCAAAGCCAGCAGCCAGGAGCTCCATCTGGGCCACCCTTATGGGTGACAAGGACACAACTACTTGGCCCATCTCCCGCTGACGTTGTCTTTAACATGTTGTGCTACAATGCTGCCTAGCTCCCACTAGCTAACTTTAAATTTCTGTCTTTTTTTTTTTTTTTTTTTGACAGGCAAAGTTAGACAGTGAGAGAGAGACAGAGAGAAAGGTCTTCCTTCCGTTGGTTCACCCCCCCCCCCCCCATGGCCGCTATGGCCGGAGCGCTGCACCGATCTGAAGCCAGGAGCCAGATGCTTCCTCCTGGTCTCCATTATGTGTGCAAGGCCCAAGGGCTTGGGCCATCCTCCACTGCACTCCCTATCCACAGCAGAGAGCTGGCCTGGAAGAGGAGCAACTGGGACAGAATCCAGTGCCCCAACCAGGACTAGGACCCGGTGTGCCGGCGCCGCAGGCAGAGGATTAGCCTAGTGAGCCACTGTGCCCGCCGGCCTCTATTTGTCTTTCTTCTAAGATCTTAGGGGAGCCACTGAGCTCTTTTGGGGACAGAAAGGAGGTGGAATGGCAGTGGGTCAGAGATGTGAAAGAAGGGGAGAACAGACAGTCTCCCAGAGAGAGCAAGCAGAGAGAGGGAGAGGGAGAGGGAGAGAGAGAGAGAGAGGGAGAGAGAGAGAGAGAGCACACTTTACTCTGCTCCCCATCAGCAGGCAGGGGTCAGAGGAGGAAGAGAGCAGACTGGGTCTCTGGGAAACAGGACAGGAGCCTGGCCTGCCTTCCCCTTCCCAGCACATGAGCAGAAATGGCTGCACAGTGAGCAGCGTCTGGGCACACAGGATCCAGCTCAGCCCACAAGAAGCTTCTGCTCCCTCCGGTGAGGCACAGAAAGAGGCAGGGGAGAGCCAGTCACCGCATCCCGGGAGATACCGCAGCACAACTCACCCTCCCATTCCAAGAGGGGTTTTGCTCCTGAGAAGTTCTCATCCACTCTCCTCTCTGCCTGGGAAGGCACTGCCCCTAAAATGGCCTTCCAAGTGTTCCAGACAAACAACACACCCAGTCAGACCTGTGTGTACGTGTATGCATGTGTGTGGAAATGGAGAGAGCCCTTCAGAGCTACGTGTGTGTGTGTGTGTGTGTGTCCCAATGACATACCAAAATAAACCAGTGCACCATACACACATTTTGACTGCAGTTTGACCACCCTGGAACACCAGGGCAGGGAGGGATGTCAGGTCTCTGGAACTCACCTGGGGGAAGAAGTCTTCTGGCTCCCAAGGCTCACTCCCCTGTGACTGGGATTGGGGGGGGGGGATGAGGAGCAACAGACAGAAGTAGATCACAGAGAAACATCGCTCCTCAGGCGGCCTTTGAGGCCTTCCTTTTGGGGTAGATATCATTCTCTACGTGTGGCAGCCAAAGCCGCAGGCACGGGGGACAATGAGAAAAATTCAGTCAAGGGAACTACAGCACGGGCGAGAGGGGGGTTGACTGATCCAATTAGAGGTCAGGCCTGGGCCATAGTCTCCTTAAGGGAGAAGAAGACCCAGACACTAGGTCTCTTTCTTTCTTTCTTTCTTTCTTTCTTTCTTTCTTTCTTTCTTTCTTTCTTTCTTTCTTTCTTTCTTATCCAGGCACCCAAGTCAGAAAATCCACAGGGCAGTCATGTCTATGGTTTCCTACAGGGACAAAATCCGGGGTCGATGTCGTTCAGAACAAACAACTTTCTTCTTCCACCTTTCCAGGTGAAGAAGGGGAGACTTGGGGGGGGGGAGACCGACCGACCCCAGTCTCCAGTCCCACATGGGCCAGCCCCACCCAAAGGCATGCCAGCAGCTTCCAAAGGAGGAAGTCCAAAGGTGCTCCACACCCAGCCCACGCCAAACAAGCCCCCACCCCCAACCGCCCGCCAGCCCGGAAAGTTGTGACTCCATCTTAGCTCTCCCTCACCAAACCCATGTTCAATACTGTGGCCGCTAGGTGGTGCGCGAGCCTCAGGCAAGAGAGACTCGGCTCGGCTCGGCTTGCGGAGTGAGGGAGGGCCTGGTGAAGAGGAGACGAAGGGAAGCAGAAATTTCACACTGGATCCTCCCTCCCTCCCTCCCTCCCTCCCTCCCTCCTTCCCCATCAACTCCACATCCACAGAGACCTGCCCAAAGAGAGTCCAGGTAGGGCTATCGACAGTATCCGCTTTATTCCCAGAAACCTCCTGCTTAAAAATAACCGGTAGTCTCTAAGATGTCTGTCACCAACCAGGTTCTCCTGTATCGATTTACTCAAAAGGCAGTTACAGAGACAGTCGGTTCACTCCCACAAATGGAACTACAACAGCCTGGGCTGGGCCAGGCCAAACCCAGGAGCTTGGAACTTCATCAAGGTCTCCCATATAGGTGCAGGGGCCCAAGCACTCAGGCCATCTTTAGCTATCTTCCCAAGCACATTAGCAGGGAGTTGGACTCTGGCATCGCAGGCAGTGGCAACCTCAGGGCCCTAGGAAGCGGTTCCTTGGTCTCAAGTCTCTGCCTGCAACGCTGGCATCCCACAGCATCATGGGTTTGAGTGCCTGCCACCTGGTCCAGGACTGATCCAGCTTAACCAGATGCCCCACAATGCTTGCATCTCTCTCTCTCTCTCTCTCTCTCTCTCTCTCTCTCTCTCTCTCTCATTCTCCTCCTCCTTCTCTCCTTCCCTGTCTCTGTAATGCTGCCTCTCCAATAAATATGTAATCCATTAAAAAGTGAAAAGAAAGTGATCGATTGTGGGGTTGAATCTTCAACTATCTTCAAGTAATCATAAGATGATCCGCCTCTCCCATTGGAGTACCTGGATTGGATATTTAAAAAAAAAAATTTTTTTTTTTTGACAGACAGAGTGGACAGTGAGAGAGAGAGACAGAGAGAAAGGTCTTCCTTTGCCATTGGTTCACCCTCCAATGGCCGTCGCGGCCGGCGCGCTGCGGCCGGCGCACCGCACTGATCCGATGGCAGGAGCCAGGTGCTTCTCCTGGTCTCCCATGGGGTGCAGGGCCCAAGCACTTGGGCCATCCTCCACTGCACTCCCTAGCCACAGCAGAGAGCTGGCCTGGAAGAGGGGCAACCGGGACAGAATCCGGTGCCCCGACCGGGACTAGAACCCGGTGTTGAGCCGCGGCGCCAGCCAGGATTGGATTTTTTACTCCAGTATGACTCTAGCTCCCCACCAGTGGAGACTCTGGGGTGCAGCCCTGACAGTTCCCGTCACTCACACCCAATAGCGTCTGACTCTATTTTTTTCACCGTGGGGCTTTCTAACAATCCCCACACATGGATGTCAGGGAGCCAAGTACTTGAAACCTCACCTGCTGCCTCCCAGGGCATGCCTCTGCACAAAGCTTGAATCAGAGGAGACTCAGGAATCGAACCCATGCTCCACTGCATGAGACGGGAGCGCCCCATGCCGAAAACTCTAACCGTTGATCCGAACGCCCACCACACATTATTTCTTCAAGTTTTAAGATTCATTTATTTATTTCTGAATCGGAAAGGTAAAGTGTGTGTGGGGTGGGGGGAGGTAGAGAGAAACACAGAGAGAGAGAGATTGATTCCATCTGCTGGTTTCACTCCCCGCCTCTTCAAACTACAGCTCTCTACAACATGCTCTACAATATGCCCACCTTTGCAAATTCCCTCACAACACCGCCAAAATGAAGGAACGTACTAGTGGCGGCTGTCCCACGGCTCCTCGTCTGTCCTACCTATCGCTGCCTTTGACAAAATCTCTGTGAGACACGGAACATCCGAGTGACCATATACAGCAGCGGCACCAATCTTGTGTCACCACACTACCACAGACTAGGGAATTTTGTGAACTTCTCTTAGGATGCGGACAGAACCGACTTCCTCTGGCAAATGTAGATGTACATATATCAAAACACCTTTACCTCCCCTCCCTACAGAATGAACAAGCAGGCCAACAGAGAACTAAGCAAATGGAACACAGGCAAGAAGTCAAGAGGAATCATGAAATGACACATAAATCAGGGTGTAACAGCAACGACGGTGTGGGTGGGAGAGGTCTAAGTAGACTTTGTATCCACCGGTTCACTCCACAAATGCCCGCAACAAAGAGCCAAGGCTGGGCCTGGTCAAAGCCAGGAGCCAGAAACGCTACCCAGTGGAGGAGGGGGGGCACTCGTGACATCACGTGCTGCCTCCCAGGATGTGTATCATCGGGAAGCCAGAATGTGGGTAGCCAGACTCAAAGCAGGCACCCGGATGTATAGCATGCAGGCACATGCCAGGTGCCAGGGTATGGTTTTTTTTTTTTTTTTTTTTTTTTTTTTTTTTTTTTTTGACAGGCAGAGTTAGACAGTGAGAGAGAGAGACAGAGAGAAAGGTCTTCCTTTTTCCGTTGGTTCACACCCCCCCCCCCAAGTGGCTGCTGCGGCCGGTGCATTGCGGCTGGCACACTGTGCCGATCCGAAGCCAGGAGCCAGGTGCTTCCTCCTGGTCTCCCAGGGGAGTGCAGGGCCCAAGGATCTGGGCCATCCTCCACTGAACTCCCAGGCAACCACAGCAGAGAGCTGGACTGGAAGAGGAGCAACCCAGACAGAACCGGCACCCTGACTGGGACTAGAACCCGGTGTGCCGGCGCTGCGGGCGGAGGATTAGCCTAGTGAGCCACGGCGCTCACTAGGCATGTGGATTTTACAAGTTGAAAATCTCCTTTCACTCTTTGTCACAGGACCCACAGTCATTTACAGTCCTCGTTCACTTCTTTTCTGATGCTCCAAATGGCTGCACTGTCAGATTTTCACATCCCTCACATCCCCACTCGACAAAGCCAGAAAACTTCCTCGCTGATGTGAAATCCACTCCCGTCGGAAACACGTTCGACTGCACAGTTCCATGACATTCGGTACACTCACGTCACGGTCACGTTCGTTGCTGTAGTCCTATTTTTATTTTTAAAATAAGGAGGGAGAGGGACACACACACACACACACACACACACGGGCTGGAGCTGGGTCAGAGACTGCATCCAGATCTCCCACATGCTCAGCAGGAGCCTAAACACTTTGGGGTATTTGTCAGACAGTACCCTTCCTATTTGCCCAACGACAGCCATATCCCCCTACGGCCCTCAACCCCACCTCGCCTGCCCACTCATCGTGCCATAACAAGTCTTCCTCTGTGGAGATCTTCTCTGGGGTTCCTTCACATTTGTCCAACTACCTCTTGTGTTAGGGTGGTGAGAAGGCACGTGAGGTCACTCACTGATGCCCTGGGCTCACAGAGGGGGACTGTGGATTTCCACGGGAAGCAGGTGGGAGAGTGAGAAGTGCTTGTGAAACCCAAAGGCGAATGACCATAATCTGCCCCTCCTCCCCAGAGCAAGCACAGTTCAGCAGAGGTGTCTGTCTGTCTGTCTGTCTGTTGTCAAAATCATCCCCTGCTAGCCTTCTGTCCTGTGACTACCAGAATTCCAGAACGGCAAGAGAATCTGCTCAGCATTCCACTGCACTGGGTCTGTCTCCTCTGAAAGACACATGTGCACGCTCTATCTTAAGCAAACACACCCCAGGCCATAAAGAAAGATGTCAGCCTTCAAGTCAGGGTTTCAGCTGTGGTCGCTGTCATGGTTTCCAGGGCTAAGAGGACTGACTGACCTTTGCCCCAGAAAGGCAGCATTCTGGCGGAGCAGGGAAAGTTGGCCATTCACTGACAAAGACCCGAGGTGGGGGAGCTGAGGAGAAGAGAAAAGGAAACCCATTCACAGAGAAAAGCTCGGGGCTGTTTCTTCTGCATTTGAATGAAGCCAATTGAATGAGGCAGATTCCAAGTCATTGAGGGTGGGTGGGTGTGGCAAGTAGATTCCCAAGGCCAGGCTACCAGTTTCTCTCTTCAGCTGTGCCTTGCAAAGTCATCACAGTGGCAGGATAGGATAAGATCCATTCTGGGAGGGTGTGTGTCCTCCCCCCACCTCTGTCCCCATGGGCACCTCTGCCCTGACTCTGGCCTAGGAAGAGGGCACGGGGCAGGGGAGTGAAATAACTGGCCAGGGATGCCAGGAACACAGCTTTCCTCCCTGCCCTTTTGCTCCAACCTTGGAACATCTTAGCTTATCCAGAGAATATTTTATAACTAGGAAGGCACCAATATTTTTTTTTTTTCTTTTTCTTCCTGGGCATAGGTGCACACTGGTGTATTCCACCATGAGCCCATCCACAGGCATGTTTAACTTACCAGTTGTTCTTTGGCCAGAACATACAAGGCTGCTGCCAGATGCATCTCTGTTCACAGATCCTTCTGTGTTAGCCTATTTGCTTGCTTATGTGAAAGGTTAAAAACAGAGATAGAGATAGAGATGATAGAGATGATAGAGATATAGAGAGAGATAGAGAGAGATAGAGAGAGAGAGAGAGAGAGAGAGAGAAGGTGAGACATCTGGTACACTCCCACAAATGGCCACCATGGCCAGGGCTGGGCCATGATGAACCCAGGAACCAGGAGCTTCTTCCAGGTGCCTAAGACTTGGGATAGCCTCTGATACCACCCCCCAGGCCATTATCAGGGAGTTGGATTGGAACTGGAGTGGCTAAGACTCAAACTGGTGCCCATATGAGATGCTGGGGTCACAGGCGGCAGCTGTACCTGCTGCACCACAATGCCGGTCTCACCAGTGTCTTTATATTATGAAATCTGCTTCCATTCATCTACTTCAGCCATCCACTGCTGCCTTTCCAGACCCATTAGCAGGAAGCTCGATTCAGAAGCATATAGAGTACCCAGGACCCGACTTGGCACTCTGGTGTGAGATGCCAACATCTCAAGCAACCGCTAATCCAACCATGCCACAAAACACCCCACCTCAATTGTTTTTGTCATTCATCATCAGGATTTGGGATTTTACACACACACACACACACACACACACACACACACACATTCTGTCACCTGATCACATGAACCCTGAATGTAACAGCCAGGGTAAGTGCAATCTCCTGTGTAATATGATGTTTTCTCAGTTCAGTTTCTCAGCTACAGCACAGGGACAGGTAGTAAAAGGTGGTAAAAGGCTTCATTCATACATGTTGTGATGCCAGGACCAGTGTGGTAACACAGCGGGTTAAGGCAGATTCTGCTGTCATATATCAGGTGTACCCCGATACATGACAGGCACCCTGAAGAAGCTCTTTAAAAGGAAAAAAAAAATCCAGCGTTTGGGACAGCAGCTTCTCAGATCAGTGTGGGCTCTTCCTCCTTCCTGCTAAGATGTCTTGGCTTGATTGATTTAGAATGTAGACTTACAGAGAGGAAAGGTAGGGAAGGAGGTAGGGAGGTAGGGGTGTGTGTGTGTGTGTGTGTGTGTGTGTGTGTGTGTGTGAAAAGGAGAAGGTACTCCCAGGATCTATTCATCAGAAACTATATGTTTAGCAGAGCAGCCAGGCAGAACCTAAAGCAGCACTCCTCCGTGGGGTGTGTGCATCCCAAGCATAACTCACAAGGGCATAATGACCACCTGCCCCACTCACTCTGCCTTGCAATCTTCCTTTAAGAAAAAGAAGCAAGCTGTGATTTTTTTCATGTTGTGTCACATGCCATGCCCGTTGTCTGAATCTCCTCCCTCTACATGGTCAATATTTTATCACAATTTTCACTTCTAATCCCTTTTTTTTTTTTTTTTTAGATATTTATTTTTTCAGGCAGAGTTACAGAGAGGCAGAGGTCTCCCACGCACCAGTTCACATCCCAGGTGGCTGAAACACCCTGAGTTGCACCGATACGAACCCAGGAGCCTGAGCTTTTTCCGTGTCTCCCGTGGGAGTGCAGAGGCAGAAGGACTCAGGCCTCCTTTTACTGTTTTTGCAGACCGTAGCAGAGAGCAGCCAGCTGGGATGGGATTCGAATGGGAGCCCATATGGGATGCCGGCACTGCTTGTGGCAGTTTTACCTGCTACACCACAGCACAGGCCCCCTAATAATGATAATAATAATAATAATAATAATAATAATTCTTTTTAAGATTTTTATCTTTTTTTTTTTTCTGGAGAGTCAGAGTTACAGAGAGTCCTTCCATCTCAAACTGGAGCCACAGATAGATGCTTAACCTACTATGCCCCAGGGTCAGCCCAACCCCCCCACCTTCAGAGACTTAGTTGGCCAATTCTCTTTTAAATTTAATGTACTCTTATTTATGTGAAAGAGTTGTGGGGTGACTGGCTGAGAGTTGGGAGAGGAAGAGAGATCTTCCATCTGCTGGATGGGCTCTGGGTGGCCAGGGCAAATCCAGGAGGCAGGTGCCGGGAGCTTCATCTGTTCCACATCTCCCAGCTGGTCCAAGTAGTGGGTCAATCTTCCCGTGGCTTTCCAGGTGAATTAGCAAGGAGCTGTATTGGAAATGGAGGAGGAGGGACTGGAAATAGACCTCATATTAGCGGATCACGGAGTCACAGCTGAGCTGAGCCCCCTTAAGATTTTTTTTTTTTTTTTGACAGGCAGAGTGGACAGTGAGAGAGAGAGAGAGAGAGAGAGAGAGAGAGAGGTCTTCCTTTTCCGTTGGTTCACCCGCCAAGGGCTGCTGTGGCCGTTGCACCACAGCGATCCGAAGCCAGGAGCCAGGTGCTTCTCCTGGTCTCCCTTATAGGTGCAGGGCCCAAGGACTTGGGCCATCCTCCACTGCCTTCCCGGGCCACAGCGGAGAGCTGGACTGGAAGATGAGCAACCGGGACAGAATCCGGTGCCCCAACTGGGACTAGAACCCAGTGTGCCGGCGCTGCAGGCAGAGGATTAGCCTAGTGAGCCATGGCGCCAGCCCAAGATTTTTTTTTTTTTTTTAAGATTACACTGTACTGGGGCCAATCCAGCTCTCTGCTATGGCCTCCCACGTGGGAGACTGGGAAGAAGCTCCTGGCTCCTGGCTCCTGGCTTCGGAGCAGCACAGCTGGGGAGTGAACCCGGGGACGGAAGACTCTGTCTCTCTCTGCCTCTGCCTCTCTGTAACTCTGTTTTAAATAAATAAATAAACCTTTCCTTCCTTCCTTTCTTTCAAATAAATAGATCTTATAAAAGAAAAATTCCTGAAGTCAGGTACCCTGGAGAAGCTCTTTAAAAAAAAAAAAAAAAAAAAAAAAGACACCATTTGGGACATCAGTATCTCATATCAGAGTGTGGAGCCACACACACAGGCAGGCAGATGCTTAACCTACTATGCCCCAGGGCCAGCCCATCCCCCCCCTCCCTTTCAGAGATTTAGTTAGCCAATTCTTTTTAAAATTAATTTACTCTTATGTATGTGGAAAAGTTATGGGGTAACAGGCTGAGGGTTGGGAGAGGAAGAGAGATCTTCCATCTGTGCTGGATGGGCTCTGGGTGGCCAGGGCAAATCCAGGAGGCAGGTGCCGGGAGCTTCATCTGTTCCACTTCTCCCAGCTGGTCCAAGTAGTGGGTCAATCTTCCCGTGGCTTTCCAGGTGAATTAACAAGGAGCTGGATTGGAAATGGAGGAGGAGAGACTGGAAATAGATCTCATATTAGCAGATCACGGAGTCACAGCTGAGCCGAGTTCCCTTAAGATTTTTTTTTTTTTTTAAAGAAAGATTGCACTGGGGGCCGGCGCTGCGGTGCAGCAGGTTAACGCCTTGGCCTGAAGCGCCAGCATCCCATATGTGCACCAGTTTGAGTCCCGGCTGCTCCTCTTCCAATCCAGCTCTCTGCTATGGCCTGGGAAAGCAGTGGAAGATGGCCCAAGCCCTTGAGCCTCTATACCCCCTGTGGGAGACCCAGAAGAAGCTCCTGGCTCCTGGCTTCAGATCAGCACAGTTCCAGCCATTGCAGCCCATTGGGGAGTGAACCATCAGACAAAAGACCTCTCTCACTTTCTCTGCCTCTCCTCTCTCTGTGTGTGTAACTCTTTCAAGTGAATAAATAAATAAATCAATTTTTCTTAAAGATTTATTTATTTACTTGAAAGTCAGAGTCACACAGAGAGAGGAGAGGCAGAGAGAGGTCTTCTGTCTGATGGCACTCCTATGGGATGCTGGTGCTTCAGGCCAGGGTGTTAACCCGCTGCACTGCAGCACCAGCCCCAAATAAATAAATCTTTTAAATTAAAAAAAAAAAATGAAGATTGCACTGTATTGGGGCCAATCCAGCTCTCTGCTATGGCCTGGGAAAGCAGCAGAAGATGGCCCAAGTCCTTGGGCCCCTGCACCCATGTGGGTGACCTGGAAGAAGCTCCTGGCTCCTGGCTTTGGATCAGCATAGCTCCAGCCATAGCAGCCATCTGGAGGTGAACCAGGGGATGGAAGACTCTGTCTCTGTCTCTGCCTCTGCCTCTCTATAACTCATTCCAATATGTAAATAAAAAAAATCAACCTTTCTTCCTTTCTAATAAATAGATCTTATGAAAGAAAAATTCCTGAAGACAGGTTCCCTGGAGAAGCTCTTTAAAGAGAAAAAAAAAAAAAAAAAAAAAAAAAAAAAAAAAAAAGCCGGCGCCGCGGCTCACTAGGCTAATCCTCCGCCTTGCGGCGCCGGCACACCGGGTTCTAGTCCCGGTCAGGGCGCCAGATTCTGTCCCGGTTGCCCCTCTTCCAGGCCAGCTCTCTGCTGTGGCCAGGGAGTGCAGTGGAGGATGGCCCAAGTGCTTGGGCCCTGCACCCCACGGGAGACCAGGAGAAGCACCTGGCTCCTGCCATCGGATCAGCGCAGTGCGCCAGCCGCAGCGCGCTGGCCGTGGCGGCCATTGGAGGGTGAACCAACGGCAAAGGAAGACCTTTCTCTCTGTCTCTCTCTCTCTCTCTCTCTCTCTCTCTCTCACTATCCACTCTGCCTGCCAAAAAAAAAAAAAAAAAAAAAAACCGACCATTTGGAACATCAGCATCTTATATCGGAGTGTGGGCTCTTCCTCCTTCTTGCTAAGATGTCTTGATCTGGTCCAGTCCCAGCTACTGTGGGGCACTTATTTCTTAAGATGGCTTGATTGATTTAGAACACCTAGTGTTCAATTTCTGCACCTAGTGACCTTCCTTTTAGATTCAAAATGGCTCTCGCTCTCCTGGTACTAAAGATTCCATTTTGAGTCCAAATGCATGATTTTTCTGGTACTCTGCCTTGGAAGGAAGGAAGGGTACTTTTTGATGCTCTGCCTCCAGATAAATCAATATTCTTTTAAAATTTTTATTTATTTTTTGACAGGCAGAGTGGACAGTGAGAGAGAGAGAGAGAGAGAGAGAGAGAGAAAGGTCTTCCTTTGCCGTTGGTTCACCCTCCAATGGCCACCGCGGCCAGCGCACCGTGCTGATCCAAAGGCAGGAGCCAGGTGCTTCTCCTGGTCTCCCGTGGGGTGCAGGGCCCAAGGACTTGGGCCATCCTCCACTGCACTCCCTGGCCACAGCAGAGAGCTGGCCTGGAAGAGGGGCAACCGGGACAGAATCCGGCATCCCAACCGGGACTAGAACCCGGTGTGCCGGCGCCACTAGGCGGAGGATTAGCTTAGTGAGCCGCGGCGCCAGCCTCAATATTCATTTGTGAATCGTGATTTTTTTCGGATGTTCTAGATAGATACATGATAGATAGATAGATAGATAGATAGATAACCATGTTGGGAGGGAGGGAGATTTTTCATCCACTGGCTCCTGGCTCTCCTATCTATGTCATCTGTCTCCCTTCATATAAGGAAAAGGTTCTCCAAGGATCTATTCATGGGAAGCTGTATGTTAAGCAGAGCCGCCAAGCAGAACTCAAAGTGGCAGGCATCCCAAACGTAACTCACCAGGACATAATGACACCCCCCACACACAACTGCCTCACTCCGAT
>NW_027208226.1:80000-97500 GCF_964237555.1 Oryctolagus cuniculus | reverse complement strand
GGAAACGGACACGGGATCCCACCGCCACACACCAGGGCGGTCCCGCGACGCCTGGGACACCGGAGCCCGCCTCTGGCGACCCTCCACATCTTCTCCCACGCACACCCAAGAGCCCCGCCGCCAGGGCCCCTCCACGCGACAGCGCCAACAACCGCACACACCGGACGGCCCTCGCGCCATCTCCCGCCCATCCAACCATCCGGATCTCCATGCCCGGAGAAGCACCGCGACCCCGAGGGAACGCTCCCCAGGGGCGACCACGCGGGCCGAGGGGGAAGAGAGGGCTGGGCCCAGCCCAACACACGTGCCGACCGCCGCCCGACGACGGCCAGTCGCAGCCCGGGGTGGCGAGCAGGGGAAGCTGAGAGCTGCCCGCTCGCGCCACAGCCCCGGGGACGCGCAGGACGGACCACGCGCGCCCCCGCCAAGCCCCGGCCGACAAGGCAACACACGGAGAGTGACGCGGAAGGCACGCGCGCACACGGGCACGCGCGCCGGTCCCCAACACGAAGAAAGAGCGACGGACCGCCAGCCCGGCCCGGCGGGACCCTCCCCCGACACGGAGGGGGGAGGCGCGGGCCGCGGCCATTAGGGCCGAAAGAGCAGCGCCCCGGTCCCCACCGCGGGGACCGGCAGACCCACCAGCACGCCTACGCTTCCCCCCAACAGAAGGGGCAAACGGGGCGCACGGGTGGGGTACGCCACCCAACGCACTCAGCACAGGAGGGACGGCGGCCGGGGGATAACGGTACCCCGTCAGAAGGCACGCCCCTCTCTCGGATCGCTAGAGAAGGCGTTCCTCACCGAAGGTGGGCCACACCCCACCCCAACTGCCCCCCCCCGCCGGGCCGGCAGGAGGCAAGCCGAGGGAGCACCACCCGAGAGACCGATCAATCGGGCGAGGGGGTCTGCGGTATAGGGAAGAAACGGCACCTCGAGCATCCGCGGCCAGGGCAAGGGCAGGCTGGGCGCATTACCAATCCCATTCGCCACAGCCCTCCCGGCCCCCGCACTCGTCCGGCCAGACCGGACCACACCGCGACTGCTCGACACACCTGGCACACACCACCCCACGGGGGCAGGGTGGCAAGCGCGCAGGCATGCGCCCACCAAGCCGATACCCCACACACACGTGGGGACGACGGCACGACACCGGCAGCCTCCCTCCAAGCGAGGCGAAGCACACACGTGTCTCCTTCTCTTACCGCCTCGACCCCCCCAAGACTCCCAAGGGGCACAGGCAGCAGCCAGAGGCAGCCGCAGCAGCGACACCCGGGAGAGGGCGCTGGGGGAACAGGAGCAACACCACCACTCGGCTTCAGGCACCTGAGGCACAACCTGGACCACTCCAGGGGCACCGCACAGGCTCGCGCGGAGGCAAGGCTCCGCAGCCACAGAGCCCACGACAGGGCGACGGCGAGGGATGCCCGCCACGTCAGAGGACCCCGACCCCCCCCGCGCGCAAAAGCACGGGGACAGCAGAGGCCGGGCCGGTTTCCGCACCCCTGCCACCCACACACCACCCGCAGGTGGGGAAGGCAGAACGAGGGGCCCGCAGGCCAGAACGAGAGGCTCAGCAGCATTCACCATGAACGGCTGTCCCTCATCTGGAGCGGCTTAGGTCCGGCCCAGGAGAGCGCCACAGCACCACATCGGTCACAGTCAGGTCTAGGCTTTAACACGTGGAGCGAGGGCGGGGGGACACGACCCGGCGAGGACAGCCACCAGAGGGGCCCGCTGCAGCCTCACCAGCCCCCGCCTCTCACTGCAGGCGGTAGACAACCCCAGCGGAGAACGCCTGACACGCACACGTGGCATGAAGCCACCCCTCATCGAGGGCCTTTCAAGTCAGAGGGTTGTCACAACCACCACGCGATCGGCTCACCAGCGGCAGAGAGCGCACGCAGGTAGAGGACCCGACGCCCGCCTCACCCCACCGCCCTCGGGCACCATAGGCCGGAGGTGGCATCACCGTCGCGGGACAACCGGAACGAACGCACACAAGCCACCGCGCGAGCCCAAGCAGGTGGCTCTCAGAAAGGAGCACGGTCGAGCACCAGCCCACTGGAAGCCCACTTTGTCCCCGTGTCCCCAACGCACGTCCGGAGTCCCCTCCCTGGCGACAGTCACCAGAGAACAGCGTGTCAGCACCTACCTGCAGGTCCAAAACCACAACTCCAAGTATAAAAATGTCCACGCGAGAGGACACAGGGCTGATGCACTGGACACAGCCACCTCTGAGCTTGGGGACCCGGTCACTTGTCCCCAAAATGCCACCCATCTCTGTTAGAGGACACTCCTCTGGCCACCTGGTCGACCTGGGGTGGGGGAGGGGACTAGGGACATGAGCAGGCCACCACCCCACACGAGGCAGGCAGCCCCATCCAGGCGAACTCACACACGGGCTGCAGCGGACCGGCCTCTGGCCCTCAGAAGGCAACCCAGGGGCCGGCGCCATGGCTCAATAGGCTAATCCTCCGCCTTGCGGTGCCGGCACACCAGGTTCTAGTCCCGGTCGGGATGCCGGATTCTGTCCCGGTTGCCCCTCTTCCAGGCCAGCTCTCTGCTGTGGCCAGGGAGTGCAGTGGAGGATGGCCCAAGTGCTTGGGCCCTGCACCCCACGGGAGACCAGGAGAAGCACCTGGTTCCTGCCATCGGATCAGTGCGGTGTGTCGGCCGCAGCACACTGGCCGTGGCGGCCATTGGAGGGTGAACCAACGGCAACGGAAGACCTTTCTCTCTGTCTCTCTCACTGTCCACTCTGCCTGTCAAAAAAAAAAAAAAAAAAAAAAAAAAAAAAAAAAAAAGGCAACCCAGGACCTTCGATCGCTCCCTGAAGGGGGATTTTGGAAAGGGAAAAAAAAAAAAAAAAATCCAGACCTTCCTTAGTGGCAAGTAGCAAATAATTAGGCCCAAGTGCAGAAGGACTTCGAAGAAAGAAAAGGAAAAACAAAGTCCCAAGCCTGTATGGCCAAGGCACCCTTCCCTCTGCCACCCACAGATCGACATCCCCGGTCGGTCCCCGTAGGTGGTGGCGGTGGTGGCAGCAGCACTACCAGTACGTAGTGTGACAGGGTGTGCTGGTCGACCCGCCAACAGTAGCGCCACCCCAGTCTAGCCACGTTCAGGCGCGAGGCGACGCCCGCCTCCCTCCACAGCCTTTGCCTGCTCACTTGCCATCCTCCAGGCCCAATCTCTGACCAATACATCAGGCCCCCAGGTCCCAGCAGGGCAGGGACAGTCCTTCCTGCAGCTTAGGGACTTCGTCACACTCTGTCTCGGGCTCCTCGGCCACTTGTCATCCCTTGTCGGCTCCGGAGCCTGCGACAGCCATATCAAGGCAGCCACCAGGTGGAGTCCGACAACCGACACCGAGGAACCAAGGGACAGCCAGCTGGATGCATCCAGGCGGCAGGGGGACGACATCGTAGCTCAGAACGTGTTTCTCGGCTGCCCGGGGGCAGAGAGTGTGTGGAGGGGGTCGGGGGCAGGTGTCTGCACAACCACAAAGGCTGTGGGGCATAGGTGCCCACACAGCCGAGGGTTGGGACTCAGCAGACTCTGGGAATCTCAGAGCATGAAGTGCCTCCCAAAGACGGGTCTGGCCTCGCCTGGCTCCGGGGAGTCAGCCTGTCAGACCCCCAGGGCTGTCCTGGCCACGAGGAGCATCTTCTCGTGGCTCATGGGGTGTGTGTGGGGAGGGAGAGGGGGGCATTGGGAAGGAGGCTCATCCTCTAGCAGCACACCATCTGTGACAGAGGCCATCCATGGGCTTCACTATTGCCTGGGCACGTGGGGATGCACTCCACAGATCACTATTTACACAGAAGTTTAAAAAAATGGGGGGGGGGGAGGGGAGTGTAGTGTGTCATATTCTTATTTTTTGTATCTATGAACTACATAGAACCTCTTCTCTTTGCATTGATATCACATTCACATAAGAATTGACTTCTTAAAAAGTCCACTTGGCCACCCAAAGGTGAAGGAAGGAAAGGAAAGGAAAGGAAAGGAAAGGAAAGGAAAGGAAAGGAAAGGAAAGGAAAGGAAAGGAAGAAGAAAAGACGAGAGAGCAGCAGAGAGAATTAAAAAGAGGGGAAAACATTGAAAGAACACTAGGGAGAGAGAAACAGAAAGAGTGAAAGTAAAAAAAAAAAAAAGTTGGAGAAAGAAGAAAAAAAAGGAGGACCGAACAGAAAGACAAAAACTGAGAGAAAGAAAACGTAAAAGATGGGGGAAAGAAGGAATGGAAGTTTAGAAAGAAAACCGTGAGGACGTGAGGACACGACAAAGAAAGGAAACACATGAGGGAAGGTAGGAGACAAAAAATGAAACCAAAATAAGGAAGAGAGGAGAAAGCATGAAGATTTAAAAAGACGAGAGAGAGAGAGAGCAAGTGGGGAGAAAAAATAAGAAAGGACAAAGAATATCAAGTCAAGGGGGGAGTGAGAAATAAAGTCGGAAGAAAGAGAAAGAAGCTAGAAGGAGGCGGACAGACACACGGACGAGCGGGAAACAGCACGAGAGCAAGAGACAACAGGGAATAAACTGAGAAAGAGAACATAAAAGAAAGGAAAAAGAACGAGAGGAAGGAAGGAAGGAAGGAAGGAAGGAAGGAAGGAAGGAAGGAAGGAAGGAAGAGAAAGAAAGAAAGAAAGAAAGAAAGAAAGAAAGAAAGAAAGAAAGAAAGAAAGAAAGAAAGAAAGAAAGAGAGAGAAAGAAAGACGCGAACGGTAACCCACAGGGGACTCAGATCACCCAGGGTGGCGCCCAAGGACCCGAGAGCCCATCCCCAGTCACGGCCCGCTCCCCGCACCCGGCCAGCTTCCCACCCCTCTCGCGGCAGCTGCGGCGGCGGCGGCAGCGCCCCAGCCCAGAGAAAAATGCCCCCCCCGCCCCCACAGCAGAAAGCTCGCCTGTGCTCCACACCGCGCATGTGCTAAACAGGCCCCCAACCACTGCGCAGCCTCCACCCCGAAGTCTCGCGATACTCAGGACGCTCTATTTAGACGCCAGCGCCATTTTGGCTTTCACCGGCCACCGTGCCCGATCTGATACTGTGGTCGCTAGGTGGCGCGCGAGGATCGCCGTAGAGAGATTTGGGTCTCTCGGCGGGGGTGGGTGGGGAGGAAGGGGGAGATGAAGGGCAGGGCAGAGGAGGCTGAGGGAGGAAGGTGAATGAGGAATGACACTGGGTCCCAGGCCCGTGGGTCAGCTCCAGATTCCCCCACACTCACACACACACACACACACCCACACACCCCCTTGGGCCATATTTCTCCAGGCCTGGCTCTCCAGAAATCTCAGCCAATGATGAGAGGGAGGGCTTCCCGGGAGCTGGGAGCTGGGCCAGACAGGAACACAGGCACACACTCACAGTCACACTCACACACTCACTTTCTTCAATGCAATCACTGTCTCCAGCCGGGACGGCCCTCCCTAGGTAGTACTGTTATAAAGGATGGCCCAGTATCTCCTCGCTGTGTGTCTCCTTCCACCACCAGGAGTTGGAAGGAAATGTGAAGGGTCACCACTGGAAGACCGGGAGGCAGGGTGGAAGCACAACAATCCTGCCCAGCTTTGTATGCTTCTTGGAGAGATACATTGATTTATGCCATTTTTTTCTTTTTCATGTGAAATGCAGTGACATAAAGAGAAGGATAGAGAGAGAGGGGAGAGAGGAGAGGTAGGAGAGGTGGGGGGAGAGAGAGAGAGAGGGAGGGAGGGAGGGAGGGAGGGAGGGAGATATCTTCACTTCCCAAATGCCCACAGCAGCTGAGGCTGGGCTAGGCCAAAGCCAGCAGCCAGGAGCTCCATCTGGGCCACCCTTATGGGTGACAAGGACACAACTACTTGGCCCATCTCCCGCTGACGTTGTCTTTAACATGTTGTGCTACAATGCTGCCTAGCTCCCACTAGCTAACTTTAAATTTCTGTCTTTTTTTTTTTTTTTTTTTGACAGGCAAAGTTAGACAGTGAGAGAGAGACAGAGAGAAAGGTCTTCCTTCCGTTGGTTCACCCCCCCCCCCCCCATGGCCGCTATGGCCGGAGCGCTGCACCGATCTGAAGCCAGGAGCCAGATGCTTCCTCCTGGTCTCCATTATGTGTGCAAGGCCCAAGGGCTTGGGCCATCCTCCACTGCACTCCCTATCCACAGCAGAGAGCTGGCCTGGAAGAGGAGCAACTGGGACAGAATCCAGTGCCCCAACCAGGACTAGGACCCGGTGTGCCGGCGCCGCAGGCAGAGGATTAGCCTAGTGAGCCACTGTGCCCGCCGGCCTCTATTTGTCTTTCTTCTAAGATCTTAGGGGAGCCACTGAGCTCTTTTGGGGACAGAAAGGAGGTGGAATGGCAGTGGGTCAGAGATGTGAAAGAAGGGGAGAACAGACAGTCTCCCAGAGAGAGCAAGCAGAGAGAGGGAGAGGGAGAGGGAGAGAGAGAGAGAGAGGGAGAGAGAGAGAGAGAGCACACTTTACTCTGCTCCCCATCAGCAGGCAGGGGTCAGAGGAGGAAGAGAGCAGACTGGGTCTCTGGGAAACAGGACAGGAGCCTGGCCTGCCTTCCCCTTCCCAGCACATGAGCAGAAATGGCTGCACAGTGAGCAGCGTCTGGGCACACAGGATCCAGCTCAGCCCACAAGAAGCTTCTGCTCCCTCCGGTGAGGCACAGAAAGAGGCAGGGGAGAGCCAGTCACCGCATCCCGGGAGATACCGCAGCACAACTCACCCTCCCATTCCAAGAGGGGTTTTGCTCCTGAGAAGTTCTCATCCACTCTCCTCTCTGCCTGGGAAGGCACTGCCCCTAAAATGGCCTTCCAAGTGTTCCAGACAAACAACACACCCAGTCAGACCTGTGTGTACGTGTATGCATGTGTGTGGAAATGGAGAGAGCCCTTCAGAGCTACGTGTGTGTGTGTGTGTGTGTGTCCCAATGACATACCAAAATAAACCAGTGCACCATACACACATTTTGACTGCAGTTTGACCACCCTGGAACACCAGGGCAGGGAGGGATGTCAGGTCTCTGGAACTCACCTGGGGGAAGAAGTCTTCTGGCTCCCAAGGCTCACTCCCCTGTGACTGGGATTGGGGGGGGGGGATGAGGAGCAACAGACAGAAGTAGATCACAGAGAAACATCGCTCCTCAGGCGGCCTTTGAGGCCTTCCTTTTGGGGTAGATATCATTCTCTACGTGTGGCAGCCAAAGCCGCAGGCACGGGGGACAATGAGAAAAATTCAGTCAAGGGAACTACAGCACGGGCGAGAGGGGGGTTGACTGATCCAATTAGAGGTCAGGCCTGGGCCATAGTCTCCTTAAGGGAGAAGAAGACCCAGACACTAGGTCTCTTTCTTTCTTTCTTTCTTTCTTTCTTTCTTTCTTTCTTTCTTTCTTTCTTTCTTTCTTTCTTTCTTTTTATCCAGGCACCCAAGTCAGAAAATCCACAGGGCAGTCATGTCTATGGTTTCCTACAGGGACAAAATCCGGGGTCGATGTCGTTCAGAACAAACAACTTTCTTCTTCCACCTTTCCAGGTGAAGAAGGGGAGACTTGGGGGGGGGGAGACCGACCGACCCCAGTCTCCAGTCCCACATGGGCCAGCCCCACCCAAAGGCATGCCAGCAGCTTCCAAAGGAGGAAGTCCAAAGGTGCTCCACACCCAGCCCACGCCAAACAAGCCCCCACCCCCAACCGCCCGCCAGCCCGGAAAGTTGTGACTCCATCTTAGCTCTCCCTCACCAAACCCATGTTCAATACTGTGGCCGCTAGGTGGTGCGCGAGCCTCAGGCAAGAGAGACTCGGCTCGGCTCGGCTTGCGGAGTGAGGGAGGGCCTGGTGAAGAGGAGACGAAGGGAAGCAGAAATTTCACACTGGATCCTCCCTCCCTCCCTCCCTCCCTCCCTCCCTCCTTCCCCATCAACTCCACATCCACAGAGACCTGCCCAAAGAGAGTCCAGGTAGGGCTATCGACAGTATCCGCTTTATTCCCAGAAACCTCCTGCTTAAAAATAACCGGTAGTCTCTAAGATGTCTGTCACCAACCAGGTTCTCCTGTATCGATTTACTCAAAAGGCAGTTACAGAGACAGTCGGTTCACTCCCACAAATGGAACTACAACAGCCTGGGCTGGGCCAGGCCAAACCCAGGAGCTTGGAACTTCATCAAGGTCTCCCATATAGGTGCAGGGGCCCAAGCACTCAGGCCATCTTTAGCTATCTTCCCAAGCACATTAGCAGGGAGTTGGACTCTGGCATCGCAGGCAGTGGCAACCTCAGGGCCCTAGGAAGCGGTTCCTTGGTCTCAAGTCTCTGCCTGCAACGCTGGCATCCCACAGCATCATGGGTTTGAGTGCCTGCCACCTGGTCCAGGACTGATCCAGCTTAACCAGATGCCCCACAATGCTTGCATCTCTCTCTCTCTCTCTCTCTCTCTCTCTCTCTCTCTCTCTCTCTCATTCTCCTCCTCCTTCTCTCCTTCCCTGTCTCTGTAATGCTGCCTCTCCAATAAATATGTAATCCATTAAAAAGTGAAAAGAAAGTGATCGATTGTGGGGTTGAATCTTCAACTATCTTCAAGTAATCATAAGATGATCCGCCTCTCCCATTGGAGTACCTGGATTGGATATTTAAAAAAAAAAATTTTTTTTTTTTGACAGACAGAGTGGACAGTGAGAGAGAGAGACAGAGAGAAAGGTCTTCCTTTGCCATTGGTTCACCCTCCAATGGCCGTCGCGGCCGGCGCGCTGCGGCCGGCGCACCGCACTGATCCGATGGCAGGAGCCAGGTGCTTCTCCTGGTCTCCCATGGGGTGCAGGGCCCAAGCACTTGGGCCATCCTCCACTGCACTCCCTAGCCACAGCAGAGAGCTGGCCTGGAAGAGGGGCAACCGGGACAGAATCCGGTGCCCCGACCGGGACTAGAACCCGGTGTTGAGCCGCGGCGCCAGCCAGGATTGGATTTTTTACTCCAGTATGACTCTAGCTCCCCACCAGTGGAGACTCTGGGGTGCAGCCCTGACAGTTCCCGTCACTCACACCCAATAGCGTCTGACTCTATTTTTTTCACCGTGGGGCTTTCTAACAATCCCCACACATGGATGTCAGGGAGCCAAGTACTTGAAACCTCACCTGCTGCCTCCCAGGGCATGCCTCTGCACAAAGCTTGAATCAGAGGAGACTCAGGAATCGAACCCATGCTCCACTGCATGAGACGGGAGCGCCCCATGCCGAAAACTCTAACCGTTGATCCGAACGCCCACCACACATTATTTCTTCAAGTTTTAAGATTCATTTATTTATTTCTGAATCGGAAAGGTAAAGTGTGTGTGGGGTGGGGGGAGGTAGAGAGAAACACAGAGAGAGAGAGATTGATTCCATCTGCTGGTTTCACTCCCCGCCTCTTCAAACTACAGCTCTCTACAACATGCTCTACAATATGCCCACCTTTGCAAATTCCCTCACAACACCGCCAAAATGAAGGAACGTACTAGTGGCGGCTGTCCCACGGCTCCTCGTCTGTCCTACCTATCGCTGCCTTTGACAAAATCTCTGTGAGACACGGAACATCCGAGTGACCATATACAGCAGCGGCACCAATCTTGTGTCACCACACTACCACAGACTAGGGAATTTTGTGAACTTCTCTTAGGATGCGGACAGAACCGACTTCCTCTGGCAAATGTAGATGTACATATATCAAAACACCTTTACCTCCCCTCCCTACAGAATGAACAAGCAGGCCAACAGAGAACTAAGCAAATGGAACACAGGCAAGAAGTCAAGAGGAATCATGAAATGACACATAAATCAGGGTGTAACAGCAACGACGGTGTGGGTGGGAGAGGTCTAAGTAGACTTTGTATCCACCGGTTCACTCCACAAATGCCCGCAACAAAGAGCCAAGGCTGGGCCTGGTCAAAGCCAGGAGCCAGAAACGCTACCCAGTGGAGGAGGGGGGGCACTCGTGACATCACGTGCTGCCTCCCAGGATGTGTATCATCGGGAAGCCAGAATGTGGGTAGCCAGACTCAAAGCAGGCACCCGGATGTATAGCATGCAGGCACATGCCAGGTGCCAGGGTATGGTTTTTTTTTTTTTTTTTTTTTTTTTTTTTTTTTTTTTTGACAGGCAGAGTTAGACAGTGAGAGAGAGAGACAGAGAGAAAGGTCTTCCTTTTTCCGTTGGTTCACACCCCCCCCCCCAAGTGGCTGCTGCGGCCGGTGCATTGCGGCTGGCACACTGTGCCGATCCGAAGCCAGGAGCCAGGTGCTTCCTCCTGGTCTCCCAGGGGAGTGCAGGGCCCAAGGATCTGGGCCATCCTCCACTGAACTCCCAGGCAACCACAGCAGAGAGCTGGACTGGAAGAGGAGCAACCCAGACAGAACCGGCACCCTGACTGGGACTAGAACCCGGTGTGCCGGCGCTGCGGGCGGAGGATTAGCCTAGTGAGCCACGGCGCTCACTAGGCATGTGGATTTTACAAGTTGAAAATCTCCTTTCACTCTTTGTCACAGGACCCACAGTCATTTACAGTCCTCGTTCACTTCTTTTCTGATGCTCCAAATGGCTGCACTGTCAGATTTTCACATCCCTCACATCCCCACTCGACAAAGCCAGAAAACTTCCTCGCTGATGTGAAATCCACTCCCGTCGGAAACACGTTCGACTGCACAGTTCCATGACATTCGGTACACTCACGTCACGGTCACGTTCGTTGCTGTAGTCCTATTTTTATTTTTAAAATAAGGAGGGAGAGGGACACACACACACACACACACACACACGGGCTGGAGCTGGGTCAGAGACTGCATCCAGATCTCCCACATGCTCAGCAGGAGCCTAAACACTTTGGGGTATTTGTCAGACAGTACCCTTCCTATTTGCCCAACGACAGCCATATCCCCCTACGGCCCTCAACCCCACCTCGCCTGCCCACTCATCGTGCCATAACAAGTCTTCCTCTGTGGAGATCTTCTCTGGGGTTCCTTCACATTTGTCCAACTACCTCTTGTGTTAGGGTGGTGAGAAGGCACGTGAGGTCACTCACTGATGCCCTGGGCTCACAGAGGGGGACTGTGGATTTCCACGGGAAGCAGGTGGGAGAGTGAGAAGTGCTTGTGAAACCCAAAGGCGAATGACCATAATCTGCCCCTCCTCCCCAGAGCAAGCACAGTTCAGCAGAGGTGTCTGTCTGTCTGTCTGTCTGTTGTCAAAATCATCCCCTGCTAGCCTTCTGTCCTGTGACTACCAGAATTCCAGAACGGCAAGAGAATCTGCTCAGCATTCCACTGCACTGGGTCTGTCTCCTCTGAAAGACACATGTGCACGCTCTATCTTAAGCAAACACACCCCAGGCCATAAAGAAAGATGTCAGCCTTCAAGTCAGGGTTTCAGCTGTGGTCGCTGTCATGGTTTCCAGGGCTAAGAGGACTGACTGACCTTTGCCCCAGAAAGGCAGCATTCTGGCGGAGCAGGGAAAGTTGGCCATTCACTGACAAAGACCCGAGGTGGGGGAGCTGAGGAGAAGAGAAAAGGAAACCCATTCACAGAGAAAAGCTCGGGGCTGTTTCTTCTGCATTTGAATGAAGCCAATTGAATGAGGCAGATTCCAAGTCATTGAGGGTGGGTGGGTGTGGCAAGTAGATTCCCAAGGCCAGGCTACCAGTTTCTCTCTTCAGCTGTGCCTTGCAAAGTCATCACAGTGGCAGGATAGGATAAGATCCATTCTGGGAGGGTGTGTGTCCTCCCCCCACCTCTGTCCCCATGGGCACCTCTGCCCTGACTCTGGCCTAGGAAGAGGGCACGGGGCAGGGGAGTGAAATAACTGGCCAGGGATGCCAGGAACACAGCTTTCCTCCCTGCCCTTTTGCTCCAACCTTGGAACATCTTAGCTTATCCAGAGAATATTTTATAACTAGGAAGGCACCAATATTTTTTTTTTTTCTTTTTCTTCCTGGGCATAGGTGCACACTGGTGTATTCCACCATGAGCCCATCCACAGGCATGTTTAACTTACCAGTTGTTCTTTGGCCAGAACATACAAGGCTGCTGCCAGATGCATCTCTGTTCACAGATCCTTCTGTGTTAGCCTATTTGCTTGCTTATGTGAAAGGTTAAAAACAGAGATAGAGATAGAGATGATAGAGATGATAGAGATATAGAGAGAGATAGAGAGAGATAGAGAGAGAGAGAGAGAGAGAGAGAGAAGGTGAGACATCTGGTACACTCCCACAAATGGCCACCATGGCCAGGGCTGGGCCATGATGAACCCAGGAACCAGGAGCTTCTTCCAGGTGCCTAAGACTTGGGATAGCCTCTGATACCACCCCCCAGGCCATTATCAGGGAGTTGGATTGGAACTGGAGTGGCTAAGACTCAAACTGGTGCCCATATGAGATGCTGGGGTCACAGGCGGCAGCTGTACCTGCTGCACCACAATGCCGGTCTCACCAGTGTCTTTATATTATGAAATCTGCTTCCATTCATCTACTTCAGCCATCCACTGCTGCCTTTCCAGACCCATTAGCAGGAAGCTCGATTCAGAAGCATATAGAGTACCCAGGACCCGACTTGGCACTCTGGTGTGAGATGCCAACATCTCAAGCAACCGCTAATCCAACCATGCCACAAAACACCCCACCTCAATTGTTTTTGTCATTCATCATCAGGATTTGGGATTTTACACACACACACACACACACACACACACACACACACATTCTGTCACCTGATCACATGAACCCTGAATGTAACAGCCAGGGTAAGTGCAATCTCCTGTGTAATATGATGTTTTCTCAGTTCAGTTTCTCAGCTACAGCACAGGGACAGGTAGTAAAAGGTGGTAAAAGGCTTCATTCATACATGTTGTGATGCCAGGACCAGTGTGGTAACACAGCGGGTTAAGGCAGATTCTGCTGTCATATATCAGGTGTACCCCGATACATGACAGGCACCCTGAAGAAGCTCTTTAAAAGGAAAAAAAAAATCCAGCGTTTGGGACAGCAGCTTCTCAGATCAGTGTGGGCTCTTCCTCCTTCCTGCTAAGATGTCTTGGCTTGATTGATTTAGAATGTAGACTTACAGAGAGGAAAGGTAGGGAAGGAGGTAGGGAGGTAGGGGTGTGTGTGTGTGTGTGTGTGTGTGTGTGTGTGTGTGTGAAAAGGAGAAGGTACTCCCAGGATCTATTCATCAGAAACTATATGTTTAGCAGAGCAGCCAGGCAGAACCTAAAGCAGCACTCCTCCGTGGGGTGTGTGCATCCCAAGCATAACTCACAAGGGCATAATGACCACCTGCCCCACTCACTCTGCCTTGCAATCTTCCTTTAAGAAAAAGAAGCAAGCTGTGATTTTTTTCATGTTGTGTCACATGCCATGCCCGTTGTCTGAATCTCCTCCCTCTACATGGTCAATATTTTATCACAATTTTCACTTCTAATCCCTTTTTTTTTTTTTTTTTAGATATTTATTTTTTCAGGCAGAGTTACAGAGAGGCAGAGGTCTCCCACGCACCAGTTCACATCCCAGGTGGCTGAAACACCCTGAGTTGCACCGATACGAACCCAGGAGCCTGAGCTTTTTCCGTGTCTCCCGTGGGAGTGCAGAGGCAGAAGGACTCAGGCCTCCTTTTACTGTTTTTGCAGACCGTAGCAGAGAGCAGCCAGCTGGGATGGGATTCGAATGGGAGCCCATATGGGATGCCGGCACTGCTTGTGGCAGTTTTACCTGCTACACCACAGCACAGGCCCCCTAATAATGATAATAATAATAATAATAATAATAATAATTCTTTTTAAGATTTTTATCTTTTTTTTTTTTCTGGAGAGTCAGAGTTACAGAGAGTCCTTCCATCTCAAACTGGAGCCACAGATAGATGCTTAACCTACTATGCCCCAGGGTCAGCCCAACCCCCCCACCTTCAGAGACTTAGTTGGCCAATTCTCTTTTAAATTTAATGTACTCTTATTTATGTGAAAGAGTTGTGGGGTGACTGGCTGAGAGTTGGGAGAGGAAGAGAGATCTTCCATCTGCTGGATGGGCTCTGGGTGGCCAGGGCAAATCCAGGAGGCAGGTGCCGGGAGCTTCATCTGTTCCACATCTCCCAGCTGGTCCAAGTAGTGGGTCAATCTTCCCGTGGCTTTCCAGGTGAATTAGCAAGGAGCTGTATTGGAAATGGAGGAGGAGGGACTGGAAATAGACCTCATATTAGCGGATCACGGAGTCACAGCTGAGCTGAGCCCCCTTAAGATTTTTTTTTTTTTTTTGACAGGCAGAGTGGACAGTGAGAGAGAGAGAGAGAGAGAGAGAGAGAGAGAGGTCTTCCTTTTCCGTTGGTTCACCCGCCAAGGGCTGCTGTGGCCGTTGCACCACAGCGATCCGAAGCCAGGAGCCAGGTGCTTCTCCTGGTCTCCCTTATAGGTGCAGGGCCCAAGGACTTGGGCCATCCTCCACTGCCTTCCCGGGCCACAGCGGAGAGCTGGACTGGAAGATGAGCAACCGGGACAGAATCCGGTGCCCCAACTGGGACTAGAACCCAGTGTGCCGGCGCTGCAGGCAGAGGATTAGCCTAGTGAGCCATGGCGCCAGCCCAAGATTTTTTTTTTTTTTTTAAGATTACACTGTACTGGGGCCAATCCAGCTCTCTGCTATGGCCTCCCACGTGGGAGACTGGGAAGAAGCTCCTGGCTCCTGGCTCCTGGCTTCGGAGCAGCACAGCTGGGGAGTGAACCCGGGGACGGAAGACTCTGTCTCTCTCTGCCTCTGCCTCTCTGTAACTCTGTTTTAAATAAATAAATAAACCTTTCCTTCCTTCCTTTCTTTCAAATAAATAGATCTTATAAAAGAAAAATTCCTGAAGTCAGGTACCCTGGAGAAGCTCTTTAAAAAAAAAAAAAAAAAAAAAAAAGACACCATTTGGGACATCAGTATCTCATATCAGAGTGTGGAGCCACACACACAGGCAGGCAGATGCTTAACCTACTATGCCCCAGGGCCAGCCCATCCCCCCCCTCCCTTTCAGAGATTTAGTTAGCCAATTCTTTTTAAAATTAATTTACTCTTATGTATGTGGAAAAGTTATGGGGTAACAGGCTGAGGGTTGGGAGAGGAAGAGAGATCTTCCATCTGTGCTGGATGGGCTCTGGGTGGCCAGGGCAAATCCAGGAGGCAGGTGCCGGGAGCTTCATCTGTTCCACTTCTCCCAGCTGGTCCAAGTAGTGGGTCAATCTTCCCGTGGCTTTCCAGGTGAATTAACAAGGAGCTGGATTGGAAATGGAGGAGGAGAGACTGGAAATAGATCTCATATTAGCAGATCACGGAGTCACAGCTGAGCCGAGTTCCCTTAAGATTTTTTTTTTTTTTTAAAGAAAGATTGCACTGGGGGCCGGCGCTGCGGTGCAGCAGGTTAACGCCTTGGCCTGAAGCGCCAGCATCCCATATGTGCACCAGTTTGAGTCCCGGCTGCTCCTCTTCCAATCCAGCTCTCTGCTATGGCCTGGGAAAGCAGTGGAAGATGGCCCAAGCCCTTGAGCCTCTATACCCCCTGTGGGAGACCCAGAAGAAGCTCCTGGCTCCTGGCTTCAGATCAGCACAGTTCCAGCCATTGCAGCCCATTGGGGAGTGAACCATCAGACAAAAGACCTCTCTCACTTTCTCTGCCTCTCCTCTCTCTGTGTGTGTAACTCTTTCAAGTGAATAAATAAATAAATCAATTTTTCTTAAAGATTTATTTATTTACTTGAAAGTCAGAGTCACACAGAGAGAGGAGAGGCAGAGAGAGGTCTTCTGTCTGATGGCACTCCTATGGGATGCTGGTGCTTCAGGCCAGGGTGTTAACCCGCTGCACTGCAGCACCAGCCCCAAATAAATAAATCTTTTAAATTAAAAAAAAAAAATGAAGATTGCACTGTATTGGGGCCAATCCAGCTCTCTGCTATGGCCTGGGAAAGCAGCAGAAGATGGCCCAAGTCCTTGGGCCCCTGCACCCATGTGGGTGACCTGGAAGAAGCTCCTGGCTCCTGGCTTTGGATCAGCATAGCTCCAGCCATAGCAGCCATCTGGAGGTGAACCAGGGGATGGAAGACTCTGTCTCTGTCTCTGCCTCTGCCTCTCTATAACTCATTCCAATATGTAAATAAAAAAAATCAACCTTTCTTCCTTTCTAATAAATAGATCTTATGAAAGAAAAATTCCTGAAGACAGGTTCCCTGGAGAAGCTCTTTAAAGAGAAAAAAAAAAAAAAAAAAAAAAAAAAAAAAAAAAAAGCCGGCGCCGCGGCTCACTAGGCTAATCCTCCGCCTTGCGGCGCCGGCACACCGGGTTCTAGTCCCGGTCAGGGCGCCAGATTCTGTCCCGGTTGCCCCTCTTCCAGGCCAGCTCTCTGCTGT
This sequence comes from Oryctolagus cuniculus, assembly GCF_964237555.1. NCBI lineage: Eukaryota > Metazoa > Chordata > Mammalia > Lagomorpha > Leporidae > Oryctolagus > Oryctolagus cuniculus. The sequence goes on along the minus strand of NW_027208226.1, from coordinate 81,124 downwards.
GGCCAGGGAGTGCAGTGGAGGATGGCCCAAGTGCTTGGGCCCTGCACCCCACGGGAGACCAGGAGAAGCACCTGGCTCCTGCCATCGGATCAGCGCAGTGCGCCAGCCGCAGCGCGCTGGCCGTGGCGGCCATTGGAGGGTGAACCAACGGCAAAGGAAGACCTTTCTCTCTGTCTCTCTCTCTCTCTCTCTCTCTCTCTCTCTCACTATCCACTCTGCCTGCCAAAAAAAAAAAAAAAAAAAAAAACCGACCATTTGGAACATCAGCATCTTATATCGGAGTGTGGGCTCTTCCTCCTTCTTGCTAAGATGTCTTGATCTGGTCCAGTCCCAGCTACTGTGGGGCACTTATTTCTTAAGATGGCTTGATTGATTTAGAACACCTAGTGTTCAATTTCTGCACCTAGTGACCTTCCTTTTAGATTCAAAATGGCTCTCGCTCTCCTGGTACTAAAGATTCCATTTTGAGTCCAAATGCATGATTTTTCTGGTACTCTGCCTTGGAAGGAAGGAAGGGTACTTTTTGATGCTCTGCCTCCAGATAAATCAATATTCTTTTAAAATTTTTATTTATTTTTTGACAGGCAGAGTGGACAGTGAGAGAGAGAGAGAGAGAGAGAGAGAGAGAAAGGTCTTCCTTTGCCGTTGGTTCACCCTCCAATGGCCACCGCGGCCAGCGCACCGTGCTGATCCAAAGGCAGGAGCCAGGTGCTTCTCCTGGTCTCCCGTGGGGTGCAGGGCCCAAGGACTTGGGCCATCCTCCACTGCACTCCCTGGCCACAGCAGAGAGCTGGCCTGGAAGAGGGGCAACCGGGACAGAATCCGGCATCCCAACCGGGACTAGAACCCGGTGTGCCGGCGCCACTAGGCGGAGGATTAGCTTAGTGAGCCGCGGCGCCAGCCTCAATATTCATTTGTGAATCGTGATTTTTTTCGGATGTTCTAGATAGATACATGATAGATAGATAGATAGATAGATAGATAACCATGTTGGGAGGGAGGGAGATTTTTCATCCACTGGCTCCTGGCTCTCCTATCTATGTCATCTGTCTCCCTTCATATAAGGAAAAGGTTCTCCAAGGATCTATTCATGGGAAGCTGTATGTTAAGCAGAGCCGCCAAGC
>NW_027208226.1:47500-65000 GCF_964237555.1 Oryctolagus cuniculus | reverse complement strand
GGCGGTCCCGCGACGCCTGGGACACCGGAGCCCGCCTCTGGCGACCCTCCACATCTTCTCCCACGCACACCCAAGAGCCCCGCCGCCAGGGCCCCTCCACGCGACAGCGCCAACAACCGCACACACCGGACGGCCCTCGCGCCATCTCCCGCCCATCCAACCATCCGGATCTCCATGCCCGGAGAAGCACCGCGACCCCGAGGGAACGCTCCCCAGGGGCGACCACGCGGGCCGAGGGGGAAGAGAGGGCTGGGCCCAGCCCAACACACGTGCCGACCGCCGCCCGACGACGGCCAGTCGCAGCCCGGGGTGGCGAGCAGGGGAAGCTGAGAGCTGCCCGCTCGCGCCACAGCCCCGGGGACGCGCAGGACGGACCACGCGCGCCCCCGCCAAGCCCCGGCCGACAAGGCAACACACGGAGAGTGACGCGGAAGGCACGCGCGCACACGGGCACGCGCGCCGGTCCCCAACACGAAGAAAGAGCGACGGACCGCCAGCCCGGCCCGGCGGGACCCTCCCCCGACACGGAGGGGGGAGGCGCGGGCCGCGGCCATTAGGGCCGAAAGAGCAGCGCCCCGGTCCCCACCGCGGGGACCGGCAGACCCACCAGCACGCCTACGCTTCCCCCCAACAGAAGGGGCAAACGGGGCGCACGGGTGGGGTACGCCACCCAACGCACTCAGCACAGGAGGGACGGCGGCCGGGGGATAACGGTACCCCGTCAGAAGGCACGCCCCTCTCTCGGATCGCTAGAGAAGGCGTTCCTCACCGAAGGTGGGCCACACCCCACCCCAACTGCCCCCCCCCGCCGGGCCGGCAGGAGGCAAGCCGAGGGAGCACCACCCGAGAGACCGATCAATCGGGCGAGGGGGTCTGCGGTATAGGGAAGAAACGGCACCTCGAGCATCCGCGGCCAGGGCAAGGGCAGGCTGGGCGCATTACCAATCCCATTCGCCACAGCCCTCCCGGCCCCCGCACTCGTCCGGCCAGACCGGACCACACCGCGACTGCTCGACACACCTGGCACACACCACCCCACGGGGGCAGGGTGGCAAGCGCGCAGGCATGCGCCCACCAAGCCGATACCCCACACACACGTGGGGACGACGGCACGACACCGGCAGCCTCCCTCCAAGCGAGGCGAAGCACACACGTGTCTCCTTCTCTTACCGCCTCGACCCCCCCAAGACTCCCAAGGGGCACAGGCAGCAGCCAGAGGCAGCCGCAGCAGCGACACCCGGGAGAGGGCGCTGGGGGAACAGGAGCAACACCACCACTCGGCTTCAGGCACCTGAGGCACAACCTGGACCACTCCAGGGGCACCGCACAGGCTCGCGCGGAGGCAAGGCTCCGCAGCCACAGAGCCCACGACAGGGCGACGGCGAGGGATGCCCGCCACGTCAGAGGACCCCGACCCCCCCCGCGCGCAAAAGCACGGGGACAGCAGAGGCCGGGCCGGTTTCCGCACCCCTGCCACCCACACACCACCCGCAGGTGGGGAAGGCAGAACGAGGGGCCCGCAGGCCAGAACGAGAGGCTCAGCAGCATTCACCATGAACGGCTGTCCCTCATCTGGAGCGGCTTAGGTCCGGCCCAGGAGAGCGCCACAGCACCACATCGGTCACAGTCAGGTCTAGGCTTTAACACGTGGAGCGAGGGCGGGGGGACACGACCCGGCGAGGACAGCCACCAGAGGGGCCCGCTGCAGCCTCACCAGCCCCCGCCTCTCACTGCAGGCGGTAGACAACCCCAGCGGAGAACGCCTGACACGCACACGTGGCATGAAGCCACCCCTCATCGAGGGCCTTTCAAGTCAGAGGGTTGTCACAACCACCACGCGATCGGCTCACCAGCGGCAGAGAGCGCACGCAGGTAGAGGACCCGACGCCCGCCTCACCCCACCGCCCTCGGGCACCATAGGCCGGAGGTGGCATCACCGTCGCGGGACAACCGGAACGAACGCACACAAGCCACCGCGCGAGCCCAAGCAGGTGGCTCTCAGAAAGGAGCACGGTCGAGCACCAGCCCACTGGAAGCCCACTTTGTCCCCGTGTCCCCAACGCACGTCCGGAGTCCCCTCCCTGGCGACAGTCACCAGAGAACAGCGTGTCAGCACCTACCTGCAGGTCCAAAACCACAACTCCAAGTATAAAAATGTCCACGCGAGAGGACACAGGGCTGATGCACTGGACACAGCCACCTCTGAGCTTGGGGACCCGGTCACTTGTCCCCAAAATGCCACCCATCTCTGTTAGAGGACACTCCTCTGGCCACCTGGTCGACCTGGGGTGGGGGAGGGGACTAGGGACATGAGCAGGCCACCACCCCACACGAGGCAGGCAGCCCCATCCAGGCGAACTCACACACGGGCTGCAGCGGACCGGCCTCTGGCCCTCAGAAGGCAACCCAGGGGCCGGCGCCATGGCTCAATAGGCTAATCCTCCGCCTTGCGGTGCCGGCACACCAGGTTCTAGTCCCGGTCGGGATGCCGGATTCTGTCCCGGTTGCCCCTCTTCCAGGCCAGCTCTCTGCTGTGGCCAGGGAGTGCAGTGGAGGATGGCCCAAGTGCTTGGGCCCTGCACCCCACGGGAGACCAGGAGAAGCACCTGGTTCCTGCCATCGGATCAGTGCGGTGTGTCGGCCGCAGCACACTGGCCGTGGCGGCCATTGGAGGGTGAACCAACGGCAACGGAAGACCTTTCTCTCTGTCTCTCTCACTGTCCACTCTGCCTGTCAAAAAAAAAAAAAAAAAAAAAAAAAAAAAAAAAAAAAGGCAACCCAGGACCTTCGATCGCTCCCTGAAGGGGGATTTTGGAAAGGGAAAAAAAAAAAAAAAAATCCAGACCTTCCTTAGTGGCAAGTAGCAAATAATTAGGCCCAAGTGCAGAAGGACTTCGAAGAAAGAAAAGGAAAAACAAAGTCCCAAGCCTGTATGGCCAAGGCACCCTTCCCTCTGCCACCCACAGATCGACATCCCCGGTCGGTCCCCGTAGGTGGTGGCGGTGGTGGCAGCAGCACTACCAGTACGTAGTGTGACAGGGTGTGCTGGTCGACCCGCCAACAGTAGCGCCACCCCAGTCTAGCCACGTTCAGGCGCGAGGCGACGCCCGCCTCCCTCCACAGCCTTTGCCTGCTCACTTGCCATCCTCCAGGCCCAATCTCTGACCAATACATCAGGCCCCCAGGTCCCAGCAGGGCAGGGACAGTCCTTCCTGCAGCTTAGGGACTTCGTCACACTCTGTCTCGGGCTCCTCGGCCACTTGTCATCCCTTGTCGGCTCCGGAGCCTGCGACAGCCATATCAAGGCAGCCACCAGGTGGAGTCCGACAACCGACACCGAGGAACCAAGGGACAGCCAGCTGGATGCATCCAGGCGGCAGGGGGACGACATCGTAGCTCAGAACGTGTTTCTCGGCTGCCCGGGGGCAGAGAGTGTGTGGAGGGGGTCGGGGGCAGGTGTCTGCACAACCACAAAGGCTGTGGGGCATAGGTGCCCACACAGCCGAGGGTTGGGACTCAGCAGACTCTGGGAATCTCAGAGCATGAAGTGCCTCCCAAAGACGGGTCTGGCCTCGCCTGGCTCCGGGGAGTCAGCCTGTCAGACCCCCAGGGCTGTCCTGGCCACGAGGAGCATCTTCTCGTGGCTCATGGGGTGTGTGTGGGGAGGGAGAGGGGGGCATTGGGAAGGAGGCTCATCCTCTAGCAGCACACCATCTGTGACAGAGGCCATCCATGGGCTTCACTATTGCCTGGGCACGTGGGGATGCACTCCACAGATCACTATTTACACAGAAGTTTAAAAAAATGGGGGGGGGGGAGGGGAGTGTAGTGTGTCATATTCTTATTTTTTGTATCTATGAACTACATAGAACCTCTTCTCTTTGCATTGATATCACATTCACATAAGAATTGACTTCTTAAAAAGTCCACTTGGCCACCCAAAGGTGAAGGAAGGAAAGGAAAGGAAAGGAAAGGAAAGGAAAGGAAAGGAAAGGAAAGGAAAGGAAAGGAAAGGAAGAAGAAAAGACGAGAGAGCAGCAGAGAGAATTAAAAAGAGGGGAAAACATTGAAAGAACACTAGGGAGAGAGAAACAGAAAGAGTGAAAGTAAAAAAAAAAAAAAGTTGGAGAAAGAAGAAAAAAAAGGAGGACCGAACAGAAAGACAAAAACTGAGAGAAAGAAAACGTAAAAGATGGGGGAAAGAAGGAATGGAAGTTTAGAAAGAAAACCGTGAGGACGTGAGGACACGACAAAGAAAGGAAACACATGAGGGAAGGTAGGAGACAAAAAATGAAACCAAAATAAGGAAGAGAGGAGAAAGCATGAAGATTTAAAAAGACGAGAGAGAGAGAGAGCAAGTGGGGAGAAAAAATAAGAAAGGACAAAGAATATCAAGTCAAGGGGGGAGTGAGAAATAAAGTCGGAAGAAAGAGAAAGAAGCTAGAAGGAGGCGGACAGACACACGGACGAGCGGGAAACAGCACGAGAGCAAGAGACAACAGGGAATAAACTGAGAAAGAGAACATAAAAGAAAGGAAAAAGAACGAGAGGAAGGAAGGAAGGAAGGAAGGAAGGAAGGAAGGAAGGAAGGAAGGAAGGAAGAGAAAGAAAGAAAGAAAGAAAGAAAGAAAGAAAGAAAGAAAGAAAGAAAGAAAGAAAGAAAGAAAGAAAGAGAGAGAAAGAAAGACGCGAACGGTAACCCACAGGGGACTCAGATCACCCAGGGTGGCGCCCAAGGACCCGAGAGCCCATCCCCAGTCACGGCCCGCTCCCCGCACCCGGCCAGCTTCCCACCCCTCTCGCGGCAGCTGCGGCGGCGGCGGCAGCGCCCCAGCCCAGAGAAAAATGCCCCCCCCGCCCCCACAGCAGAAAGCTCGCCTGTGCTCCACACCGCGCATGTGCTAAACAGGCCCCCAACCACTGCGCAGCCTCCACCCCGAAGTCTCGCGATACTCAGGACGCTCTATTTAGACGCCAGCGCCATTTTGGCTTTCACCGGCCACCGTGCCCGATCTGATACTGTGGTCGCTAGGTGGCGCGCGAGGATCGCCGTAGAGAGATTTGGGTCTCTCGGCGGGGGTGGGTGGGGAGGAAGGGGGAGATGAAGGGCAGGGCAGAGGAGGCTGAGGGAGGAAGGTGAATGAGGAATGACACTGGGTCCCAGGCCCGTGGGTCAGCTCCAGATTCCCCCACACTCACACACACACACACACACCCACACACCCCCTTGGGCCATATTTCTCCAGGCCTGGCTCTCCAGAAATCTCAGCCAATGATGAGAGGGAGGGCTTCCCGGGAGCTGGGAGCTGGGCCAGACAGGAACACAGGCACACACTCACAGTCACACTCACACACTCACTTTCTTCAATGCAATCACTGTCTCCAGCCGGGACGGCCCTCCCTAGGTAGTACTGTTATAAAGGATGGCCCAGTATCTCCTCGCTGTGTGTCTCCTTCCACCACCAGGAGTTGGAAGGAAATGTGAAGGGTCACCACTGGAAGACCGGGAGGCAGGGTGGAAGCACAACAATCCTGCCCAGCTTTGTATGCTTCTTGGAGAGATACATTGATTTATGCCATTTTTTTCTTTTTCATGTGAAATGCAGTGACATAAAGAGAAGGATAGAGAGAGAGGGGAGAGAGGAGAGGTAGGAGAGGTGGGGGGAGAGAGAGAGAGAGGGAGGGAGGGAGGGAGGGAGGGAGGGAGATATCTTCACTTCCCAAATGCCCACAGCAGCTGAGGCTGGGCTAGGCCAAAGCCAGCAGCCAGGAGCTCCATCTGGGCCACCCTTATGGGTGACAAGGACACAACTACTTGGCCCATCTCCCGCTGACGTTGTCTTTAACATGTTGTGCTACAATGCTGCCTAGCTCCCACTAGCTAACTTTAAATTTCTGTCTTTTTTTTTTTTTTTTTTTGACAGGCAAAGTTAGACAGTGAGAGAGAGACAGAGAGAAAGGTCTTCCTTCCGTTGGTTCACCCCCCCCCCCCCCATGGCCGCTATGGCCGGAGCGCTGCACCGATCTGAAGCCAGGAGCCAGATGCTTCCTCCTGGTCTCCATTATGTGTGCAAGGCCCAAGGGCTTGGGCCATCCTCCACTGCACTCCCTATCCACAGCAGAGAGCTGGCCTGGAAGAGGAGCAACTGGGACAGAATCCAGTGCCCCAACCAGGACTAGGACCCGGTGTGCCGGCGCCGCAGGCAGAGGATTAGCCTAGTGAGCCACTGTGCCCGCCGGCCTCTATTTGTCTTTCTTCTAAGATCTTAGGGGAGCCACTGAGCTCTTTTGGGGACAGAAAGGAGGTGGAATGGCAGTGGGTCAGAGATGTGAAAGAAGGGGAGAACAGACAGTCTCCCAGAGAGAGCAAGCAGAGAGAGGGAGAGGGAGAGGGAGAGAGAGAGAGAGAGAGAGAGAGAGAGAGAGAGCACACTTTACTCTGCTCCCCATCAGCAGGCAGGGGTCAGAGGAGGAAGAGAGCAGACTGGGTCTCTGGGAAACAGGACAGGAGCCTGGCCTGCCTTCCCCTTCCCAGCACATGAGCAGAAATGGCTGCACAGTGAGCAGCGTCTGGGCACACAGGATCCAGCTCAGCCCACAAGAAGCTTCTGCTCCCTCCGGTGAGGCACAGAAAGAGGCAGGGGAGAGCCAGTCACCGCATCCCGGGAGATACCGCAGCACAACTCACCCTCCCATTCCAAGAGGGGTTTTGCTCCTGAGAAGTTCTCATCCACTCTCCTCTCTGCCTGGGAAGGCACTGCCCCTAAAATGGCCTTCCAAGTGTTCCAGACAAACAACACACCCAGTCAGACCTGTGTGTACGTGTATGCATGTGTGTGGAAATGGAGAGAGCCCTTCAGAGCTACGTGTGTGTGTGTGTGTGTGTGTCCCAATGACATACCAAAATAAACCAGTGCACCATACACACATTTTGACTGCAGTTTGACCACCCTGGAACACCAGGGCAGGGAGGGATGTCAGGTCTCTGGAACTCACCTGGGGGAAGAAGTCTTCTGGCTCCCAAGGCTCACTCCCCTGTGACTGGGATTGGGGGGGGGGGATGAGGAGCAACAGACAGAAGTAGATCACAGAGAAACATCGCTCCTCAGGCGGCCTTTGAGGCCTTCCTTTTGGGGTAGATATCATTCTCTACGTGTGGCAGCCAAAGCCGCAGGCACGGGGGACAATGAGAAAAATTCAGTCAAGGGAACTACAGCACGGGCGAGAGGGGGGTTGACTGATCCAATTAGAGGTCAGGCCTGGGCCATAGTCTCCTTAAGGGAGAAGAAGACCCAGACACTAGGTCTCTTTCTTTCTTTCTTTCTTTCTTTCTTTCTTTCTTTCTTTCTTTCTTTCTTTCTTTCTTTCTTTCTTTTTATCCAGGCACCCAAGTCAGAAAATCCACAGGGCAGTCATGTCTATGGTTTCCTACAGGGACAAAATCCGGGGTCGATGTCGTTCAGAACAAACAACTTTCTTCTTCCACCTTTCCAGGTGAAGAAGGGGAGACTTGGGGGGGGGGAGACCGACCGACCCCAGTCTCCAGTCCCACATGGGCCAGCCCCACCCAAAGGCATGCCAGCAGCTTCCAAAGGAGGAAGTCCAAAGGTGCTCCACACCCAGCCCACGCCAAACAAGCCCCCACCCCCAACCGCCCGCCAGCCCGGAAAGTTGTGACTCCATCTTAGCTCTCCCTCACCAAACCCATGTTCAATACTGTGGCCGCTAGGTGGTGCGCGAGCCTCAGGCAAGAGAGACTCGGCTCGGCTCGGCTTGCGGAGTGAGGGAGGGCCTGGTGAAGAGGAGACGAAGGGAAGCAGAAATTTCACACTGGATCCTCCCTCCCTCCCTCCCTCCCTCCCTCCCTCCTTCCCCATCAACTCCACATCCACAGAGACCTGCCCAAAGAGAGTCCAGGTAGGGCTATCGACAGTATCCGCTTTATTCCCAGAAACCTCCTGCTTAAAAATAACCGGTAGTCTCTAAGATGTCTGTCACCAACCAGGTTCTCCTGTATCGATTTACTCAAAAGGCAGTTACAGAGACAGTCGGTTCACTCCCACAAATGGAACTACAACAGCCTGGGCTGGGCCAGGCCAAACCCAGGAGCTTGGAACTTCATCAAGGTCTCCCATATAGGTGCAGGGGCCCAAGCACTCAGGCCATCTTTAGCTATCTTCCCAAGCACATTAGCAGGGAGTTGGACTCTGGCATCGCAGGCAGTGGCAACCTCAGGGCCCTAGGAAGCGGTTCCTTGGTCTCAAGTCTCTGCCTGCAACGCTGGCATCCCACAGCATCATGGGTTTGAGTGCCTGCCACCTGGTCCAGGACTGATCCAGCTTAACCAGATGCCCCACAATGCTTGCATCTCTCTCTCTCTCTCTCTCTCTCTCTCTCTCTCTCTCTCTCTCTCATTCTCCTCCTCCTTCTCTCCTTCCCTGTCTCTGTAATGCTGCCTCTCCAATAAATATGTAATCCATTAAAAAGTGAAAAGAAAGTGATCGATTGTGGGGTTGAATCTTCAACTATCTTCAAGTAATCATAAGATGATCCGCCTCTCCCATTGGAGTACCTGGATTGGATATTTAAAAAAAAAAATTTTTTTTTTTTGACAGACAGAGTGGACAGTGAGAGAGAGAGACAGAGAGAAAGGTCTTCCTTTGCCATTGGTTCACCCTCCAATGGCCGTCGCGGCCGGCGCGCTGCGGCCGGCGCACCGCACTGATCCGATGGCAGGAGCCAGGTGCTTCTCCTGGTCTCCCATGGGGTGCAGGGCCCAAGCACTTGGGCCATCCTCCACTGCACTCCCTAGCCACAGCAGAGAGCTGGCCTGGAAGAGGGGCAACCGGGACAGAATCCGGTGCCCCGACCGGGACTAGAACCCGGTGTTGAGCCGCGGCGCCAGCCAGGATTGGATTTTTTACTCCAGTATGACTCTAGCTCCCCACCAGTGGAGACTCTGGGGTGCAGCCCTGACAGTTCCCGTCACTCACACCCAATAGCGTCTGACTCTATTTTTTTCACCGTGGGGCTTTCTAACAATCCCCACACATGGATGTCAGGGAGCCAAGTACTTGAAACCTCACCTGCTGCCTCCCAGGGCATGCCTCTGCACAAAGCTTGAATCAGAGGAGACTCAGGAATCGAACCCATGCTCCACTGCATGAGACGGGAGCGCCCCATGCCGAAAACTCTAACCGTTGATCCGAACGCCCACCACACATTATTTCTTCAAGTTTTAAGATTCATTTATTTATTTCTGAATCGGAAAGGTAAAGTGTGTGTGGGGTGGGGGGAGGTAGAGAGAAACACAGAGAGAGAGAGATTGATTCCATCTGCTGGTTTCACTCCCCGCCTCTTCAAACTACAGCTCTCTACAACATGCTCTACAATATGCCCACCTTTGCAAATTCCCTCACAACACCGCCAAAATGAAGGAACGTACTAGTGGCGGCTGTCCCACGGCTCCTCGTCTGTCCTACCTATCGCTGCCTTTGACAAAATCTCTGTGAGACACGGAACATCCGAGTGACCATATACAGCAGCGGCACCAATCTTGTGTCACCACACTACCACAGACTAGGGAATTTTGTGAACTTCTCTTAGGATGCGGACAGAACCGACTTCCTCTGGCAAATGTAGATGTACATATATCAAAACACCTTTACCTCCCCTCCCTACAGAATGAACAAGCAGGCCAACAGAGAACTAAGCAAATGGAACACAGGCAAGAAGTCAAGAGGAATCATGAAATGACACATAAATCAGGGTGTAACAGCAACGACGGTGTGGGTGGGAGAGGTCTAAGTAGACTTTGTATCCACCGGTTCACTCCACAAATGCCCGCAACAAAGAGCCAAGGCTGGGCCTGGTCAAAGCCAGGAGCCAGAAACGCTACCCAGTGGAGGAGGGGGGGCACTCGTGACATCACGTGCTGCCTCCCAGGATGTGTATCATCGGGAAGCCAGAATGTGGGTAGCCAGACTCAAAGCAGGCACCCGGATGTATAGCATGCAGGCACATGCCAGGTGCCAGGGTATGGTTTTTTTTTTTTTTTTTTTTTTTTTTTTTTTTTTTTTTGACAGGCAGAGTTAGACAGTGAGAGAGAGAGACAGAGAGAAAGGTCTTCCTTTTTCCGTTGGTTCACACCCCCCCCCCCAAGTGGCTGCTGCGGCCGGTGCATTGCGGCTGGCACACTGTGCCGATCCGAAGCCAGGAGCCAGGTGCTTCCTCCTGGTCTCCCAGGGGAGTGCAGGGCCCAAGGATCTGGGCCATCCTCCACTGAACTCCCAGGCAACCACAGCAGAGAGCTGGACTGGAAGAGGAGCAACCCAGACAGAACCGGCACCCTGACTGGGACTAGAACCCGGTGTGCCGGCGCTGCGGGCGGAGGATTAGCCTAGTGAGCCACGGCGCTCACTAGGCATGTGGATTTTACAAGTTGAAAATCTCCTTTCACTCTTTGTCACAGGACCCACAGTCATTTACAGTCCTCGTTCACTTCTTTTCTGATGCTCCAAATGGCTGCACTGTCAGATTTTCACATCCCTCACATCCCCACTCGACAAAGCCAGAAAACTTCCTCGCTGATGTGAAATCCACTCCCGTCGGAAACACGTTCGACTGCACAGTTCCATGACATTCGGTACACTCACGTCACGGTCACGTTCGTTGCTGTAGTCCTATTTTTATTTTTAAAATAAGGAGGGAGAGGGACACACACACACACACACACACACACGGGCTGGAGCTGGGTCAGAGACTGCATCCAGATCTCCCACATGCTCAGCAGGAGCCTAAACACTTTGGGGTATTTGTCAGACAGTACCCTTCCTATTTGCCCAACGACAGCCATATCCCCCTACGGCCCTCAACCCCACCTCGCCTGCCCACTCATCGTGCCATAACAAGTCTTCCTCTGTGGAGATCTTCTCTGGGGTTCCTTCACATTTGTCCAACTACCTCTTGTGTTAGGGTGGTGAGAAGGCACGTGAGGTCACTCACTGATGCCCTGGGCTCACAGAGGGGGACTGTGGATTTCCACGGGAAGCAGGTGGGAGAGTGAGAAGTGCTTGTGAAACCCAAAGGCGAATGACCATAATCTGCCCCTCCTCCCCAGAGCAAGCACAGTTCAGCAGAGGTGTCTGTCTGTCTGTCTGTCTGTTGTCAAAATCATCCCCTGCTAGCCTTCTGTCCTGTGACTACCAGAATTCCAGAACGGCAAGAGAATCTGCTCAGCATTCCACTGCACTGGGTCTGTCTCCTCTGAAAGACACATGTGCACGCTCTATCTTAAGCAAACACACCCCAGGCCATAAAGAAAGATGTCAGCCTTCAAGTCAGGGTTTCAGCTGTGGTCGCTGTCATGGTTTCCAGGGCTAAGAGGACTGACTGACCTTTGCCCCAGAAAGGCAGCATTCTGGCGGAGCAGGGAAAGTTGGCCATTCACTGACAAAGACCCGAGGTGGGGGAGCTGAGGAGAAGAGAAAAGGAAACCCATTCACAGAGAAAAGCTCGGGGCTGTTTCTTCTGCATTTGAATGAAGCCAATTGAATGAGGCAGATTCCAAGTCATTGAGGGTGGGTGGGTGTGGCAAGTAGATTCCCAAGGCCAGGCTACCAGTTTCTCTCTTCAGCTGTGCCTTGCAAAGTCATCACAGTGGCAGGATAGGATAAGATCCATTCTGGGAGGGTGTGTGTCCTCCCCCCACCTCTGTCCCCATGGGCACCTCTGCCCTGACTCTGGCCTAGGAAGAGGGCACGGGGCAGGGGAGTGAAATAACTGGCCAGGGATGCCAGGAACACAGCTTTCCTCCCTGCCCTTTTGCTCCAACCTTGGAACATCTTAGCTTATCCAGAGAATATTTTATAACTAGGAAGGCACCAATATTTTTTTTTTTTCTTTTTCTTCCTGGGCATAGGTGCACACTGGTGTATTCCACCATGAGCCCATCCACAGGCATGTTTAACTTACCAGTTGTTCTTTGGCCAGAACATACAAGGCTGCTGCCAGATGCATCTCTGTTCACAGATCCTTCTGTGTTAGCCTATTTGCTTGCTTATGTGAAAGGTTAAAAACAGAGATAGAGATAGAGATGATAGAGATGATAGAGATATAGAGAGAGATAGAGAGAGATAGAGAGAGAGAGAGAGAGAGAGAGAGAAGGTGAGACATCTGGTACACTCCCACAAATGGCCACCATGGCCAGGGCTGGGCCATGATGAACCCAGGAACCAGGAGCTTCTTCCAGGTGCCTAAGACTTGGGATAGCCTCTGATACCACCCCCCAGGCCATTATCAGGGAGTTGGATTGGAACTGGAGTGGCTAAGACTCAAACTGGTGCCCATATGAGATGCTGGGGTCACAGGCGGCAGCTGTACCTGCTGCACCACAATGCCGGTCTCACCAGTGTCTTTATATTATGAAATCTGCTTCCATTCATCTACTTCAGCCATCCACTGCTGCCTTTCCAGACCCATTAGCAGGAAGCTCGATTCAGAAGCATATAGAGTACCCAGGACCCGACTTGGCACTCTGGTGTGAGATGCCAACATCTCAAGCAACCGCTAATCCAACCATGCCACAAAACACCCCACCTCAATTGTTTTTGTCATTCATCATCAGGATTTGGGATTTTACACACACACACACACACACACACACACACACACACATTCTGTCACCTGATCACATGAACCCTGAATGTAACAGCCAGGGTAAGTGCAATCTCCTGTGTAATATGATGTTTTCTCAGTTCAGTTTCTCAGCTACAGCACAGGGACAGGTAGTAAAAGGTGGTAAAAGGCTTCATTCATACATGTTGTGATGCCAGGACCAGTGTGGTAACACAGCGGGTTAAGGCAGATTCTGCTGTCATATATCAGGTGTACCCCGATACATGACAGGCACCCTGAAGAAGCTCTTTAAAAGGAAAAAAAAAATCCAGCGTTTGGGACAGCAGCTTCTCAGATCAGTGTGGGCTCTTCCTCCTTCCTGCTAAGATGTCTTGGCTTGATTGATTTAGAATGTAGACTTACAGAGAGGAAAGGTAGGGAAGGAGGTAGGGAGGTAGGGGTGTGTGTGTGTGTGTGTGTGTGTGTGTGTGTGTGTGTGAAAAGGAGAAGGTACTCCCAGGATCTATTCATCAGAAACTATATGTTTAGCAGAGCAGCCAGGCAGAACCTAAAGCAGCACTCCTCCGTGGGGTGTGTGCATCCCAAGCATAACTCACAAGGGCATAATGACCACCTGCCCCACTCACTCTGCCTTGCAATCTTCCTTTAAGAAAAAGAAGCAAGCTGTGATTTTTTTCATGTTGTGTCACATGCCATGCCCGTTGTCTGAATCTCCTCCCTCTACATGGTCAATATTTTATCACAATTTTCACTTCTAATCCCTTTTTTTTTTTTTTTTTAGATATTTATTTTTTCAGGCAGAGTTACAGAGAGGCAGAGGTCTCCCACGCACCAGTTCACATCCCAGGTGGCTGAAACACCCTGAGTTGCACCGATACGAACCCAGGAGCCTGAGCTTTTTCCGTGTCTCCCGTGGGAGTGCAGAGGCAGAAGGACTCAGGCCTCCTTTTACTGTTTTTGCAGACCGTAGCAGAGAGCAGCCAGCTGGGATGGGATTCGAATGGGAGCCCATATGGGATGCCGGCACTGCTTGTGGCAGTTTTACCTGCTACACCACAGCACAGGCCCCCTAATAATGATAATAATAATAATAATAATAATAATAATTCTTTTTAAGATTTTTATCTTTTTTTTTTTTCTGGAGAGTCAGAGTTACAGAGAGTCCTTCCATCTCAAACTGGAGCCACAGATAGATGCTTAACCTACTATGCCCCAGGGTCAGCCCAACCCCCCCACCTTCAGAGACTTAGTTGGCCAATTCTCTTTTAAATTTAATGTACTCTTATTTATGTGAAAGAGTTGTGGGGTGACTGGCTGAGAGTTGGGAGAGGAAGAGAGATCTTCCATCTGCTGGATGGGCTCTGGGTGGCCAGGGCAAATCCAGGAGGCAGGTGCCGGGAGCTTCATCTGTTCCACATCTCCCAGCTGGTCCAAGTAGTGGGTCAATCTTCCCGTGGCTTTCCAGGTGAATTAGCAAGGAGCTGTATTGGAAATGGAGGAGGAGGGACTGGAAATAGACCTCATATTAGCGGATCACGGAGTCACAGCTGAGCTGAGCCCCCTTAAGATTTTTTTTTTTTTTTTGACAGGCAGAGTGGACAGTGAGAGAGAGAGAGAGAGAGAGAGAGAGAGAGAGGTCTTCCTTTTCCGTTGGTTCACCCGCCAAGGGCTGCTGTGGCCGTTGCACCACAGCGATCCGAAGCCAGGAGCCAGGTGCTTCTCCTGGTCTCCCTTATAGGTGCAGGGCCCAAGGACTTGGGCCATCCTCCACTGCCTTCCCGGGCCACAGCGGAGAGCTGGACTGGAAGATGAGCAACCGGGACAGAATCCGGTGCCCCAACTGGGACTAGAACCCAGTGTGCCGGCGCTGCAGGCAGAGGATTAGCCTAGTGAGCCATGGCGCCAGCCCAAGATTTTTTTTTTTTTTTTAAGATTACACTGTACTGGGGCCAATCCAGCTCTCTGCTATGGCCTCCCACGTGGGAGACTGGGAAGAAGCTCCTGGCTCCTGGCTCCTGGCTTCGGAGCAGCACAGCTGGGGAGTGAACCCGGGGACGGAAGACTCTGTCTCTCTCTGCCTCTGCCTCTCTGTAACTCTGTTTTAAATAAATAAATAAACCTTTCCTTCCTTCCTTTCTTTCAAATAAATAGATCTTATAAAAGAAAAATTCCTGAAGTCAGGTACCCTGGAGAAGCTCTTTAAAAAAAAAAAAAAAAAAAAAAAAGACACCATTTGGGACATCAGTATCTCATATCAGAGTGTGGAGCCACACACACAGGCAGGCAGATGCTTAACCTACTATGCCCCAGGGCCAGCCCATCCCCCCCCTCCCTTTCAGAGATTTAGTTAGCCAATTCTTTTTAAAATTAATTTACTCTTATGTATGTGGAAAAGTTATGGGGTAACAGGCTGAGGGTTGGGAGAGGAAGAGAGATCTTCCATCTGTGCTGGATGGGCTCTGGGTGGCCAGGGCAAATCCAGGAGGCAGGTGCCGGGAGCTTCATCTGTTCCACTTCTCCCAGCTGGTCCAAGTAGTGGGTCAATCTTCCCGTGGCTTTCCAGGTGAATTAACAAGGAGCTGGATTGGAAATGGAGGAGGAGAGACTGGAAATAGATCTCATATTAGCAGATCACGGAGTCACAGCTGAGCCGAGTTCCCTTAAGATTTTTTTTTTTTTTTAAAGAAAGATTGCACTGGGGGCCGGCGCTGCGGTGCAGCAGGTTAACGCCTTGGCCTGAAGCGCCAGCATCCCATATGTGCACCAGTTTGAGTCCCGGCTGCTCCTCTTCCAATCCAGCTCTCTGCTATGGCCTGGGAAAGCAGTGGAAGATGGCCCAAGCCCTTGAGCCTCTATACCCCCTGTGGGAGACCCAGAAGAAGCTCCTGGCTCCTGGCTTCAGATCAGCACAGTTCCAGCCATTGCAGCCCATTGGGGAGTGAACCATCAGACAAAAGACCTCTCTCACTTTCTCTGCCTCTCCTCTCTCTGTGTGTGTAACTCTTTCAAGTGAATAAATAAATAAATCAATTTTTCTTAAAGATTTATTTATTTACTTGAAAGTCAGAGTCACACAGAGAGAGGAGAGGCAGAGAGAGGTCTTCTGTCTGATGGCACTCCTATGGGATGCTGGTGCTTCAGGCCAGGGTGTTAACCCGCTGCACTGCAGCACCAGCCCCAAATAAATAAATCTTTTAAATTAAAAAAAAAAAATGAAGATTGCACTGTATTGGGGCCAATCCAGCTCTCTGCTATGGCCTGGGAAAGCAGCAGAAGATGGCCCAAGTCCTTGGGCCCCTGCACCCATGTGGGTGACCTGGAAGAAGCTCCTGGCTCCTGGCTTTGGATCAGCATAGCTCCAGCCATAGCAGCCATCTGGAGGTGAACCAGGGGATGGAAGACTCTGTCTCTGTCTCTGCCTCTGCCTCTCTATAACTCATTCCAATATGTAAATAAAAAAAATCAACCTTTCTTCCTTTCTAATAAATAGATCTTATGAAAGAAAAATTCCTGAAGACAGGTTCCCTGGAGAAGCTCTTTAAAGAGAAAAAAAAAAAAAAAAAAAAAAAAAAAAAAAAAAAAGCCGGCGCCGCGGCTCACTAGGCTAATCCTCCGCCTTGCGGCGCCGGCACACCGGGTTCTAGTCCCGGTCAGGGCGCCAGATTCTGTCCCGGTTGCCCCTCTTCCAGGCCAGCTCTCTGCTGTGGCCAGGGAGTGCAGTGGAGGATGGCCCAAGTGCTTGGGCCCTGCACCCCACGGGAGACCAGGAGAAGCACCTGGCTCCTGCCATCGGATCAGCGCAGTGCGCCAGCCGCAGCGCGCTGGCCGTGGCGGCCATTGGAGGGTGAACCAACGGCAAAGGAAGACCTTTCTCTCTGTCTCTCTCTCTCTCTCTCTCTCTCTCTCTCTCACTATCCACTCTGCCTGCCAAAAAAAAAAAAAAAAAAAAAAACCGACCATTTGGAACATCAGCATCTTATATCGGAGTGTGGGCTCTTCCTCCTTCTTGCTAAGATGTCTTGATCTGGTCCAGTCCCAGCTACTGTGGGGCACTTATTTCTTAAGATGGCTTGATTGATTTAGAACACCTAGTGTTCAATTTCTGCACCTAGTGACCTTCCTTTTAGATTCAAAATGGCTCTCGCTCTCCTGGTACTAAAGATTCCATTTTGAGTCCAAATGCATGATTTTTCTGGTACTCTGCCTTGGAAGGAAGGAAGGGTACTTTTTGATGCTCTGCCTCCAGATAAATCAATATTCTTTTAAAATTTTTATTTATTTTTTGACAGGCAGAGTGGACAGTGAGAGAGAGAGAGAGAGAGAGAGAGAGAGAAAGGTCTTCCTTTGCCGTTGGTTCACCCTCCAATGGCCACCGCGGCCAGCGCACCGTGCTGATCCAAAGGCAGGAGCCAGGTGCTTCTCCTGGTCTCCCGTGGGGTGCAGGGCCCAAGGACTTGGGCCATCCTCCACTGCACTCCCTGGCCACAGCAGAGAGCTGGCCTGGAAGAG
Organism: Oryctolagus cuniculus; assembly: GCF_964237555.1. Classification (NCBI taxonomy): domain Eukaryota; kingdom Metazoa; phylum Chordata; class Mammalia; order Lagomorpha; family Leporidae; genus Oryctolagus; species Oryctolagus cuniculus. Next base: position 47,855 of record NW_027208226.1, on the reverse strand, counting down.
GGGCAACCGGGACAGAATCCGGCATCCCAACCGGGACTAGAACCCGGTGTGCCGGCGCCACTAGGCGGAGGATTAGCTTAGTGAGCCGCGGCGCCAGCCTCAATATTCATTTGTGAATCGTGATTTTTTTCGGATGTTCTAGATAGATACATGATAGATAGATAGATAGATAGATAGATAACCATGTTGGGAGGGAGGGAGATTTTTCATCCACTGGCTCCTGGCTCTCCTATCTATGTCATCTGTCTCCCTTCATATAAGGAAAAGGTTCTCCAAGGATCTATTCATGGGAAGCTGTATGTTAAGCAGAGCCGCCAAGCAGAACTCAAAGTGGCAGGCATCCCAAACGTAACTC